>NC_091363.1:2791257-2850028 GCF_038502225.1 Cherax quadricarinatus
AGTGTTATCATTCACACAGTTGGCCAGTGTTATCACTCAAACAGTTGGCCAGTGTTATCATTCACACAGTTGGCCAGTGTTATCATTCACACAGTTGGCCAGTGTTATCATTCACACAGTTGGCCAGTGTTATCATTCACACAGTTGGCCAGTGTTATCATTCACACAGTTGGCCAGTGTTATCATTCACACAGTTGGCCAGTGTTATCATTCACACAGTTGGCCAGTGTTATCATTCACACAGTTGGCCAGTGTTATCATTCACACAGTTGGCCAGTGTTATCACTCAAACAGTTGGCCAGTGTTATCATTCACACAGTTGGCCAGTGTTATCATTCACACAGTTGGCCAGTGTTATCATTCACACAGTTGGCCAGTGTATATCACAGTGTTATCACTCAAACAGTTGGCCAGTGTTATCATTCACACAGTTGGCCAGTGTTATCATTCACACAGTTGGCCAGTGTTATCACTCAAACAG
The DNA here is from genome assembly GCF_038502225.1 of Cherax quadricarinatus. Taxonomy (NCBI): domain Eukaryota; kingdom Metazoa; phylum Arthropoda; class Malacostraca; order Decapoda; family Parastacidae; genus Cherax; species Cherax quadricarinatus. The sequence goes on from NC_091363.1 coordinate 2,791,739, forward strand.
TTGGCCAGTGTTATCATTCACACAGTTGGCCAGTGTTATCATTCACACAGTTGGCCAGTGTTATCACTCAAACAGTTGGCCAGTGTTATCATTCACACAGTTGGCCAGTGTTATCATTCACACAGTTGGCCAGTGTTATCATTCACACAGTTGGCCAGTGTTATCATTCACACAGTTGGCCAGTGTTATCACTCACACAGTTGGCCAGTGTTATCATTCACACAGTTGGCCAGTGTTATCATTCACACAGTTGGCCAGTGTTATCACTCAAACAGTTGGCCAGTGTTATCATTCACACAGTTGGCCAGTGTTATCATTCACACAGTTGGCCAGTGTTATCACTCAAACAGTTGGCCAGTGTTATCATTCACACAGTTGGCCAGTGTTATCATTCACACAGTTGGCCAGTGTTATCATTCACACAGTTGGCCAGTGTTATCATTCACACAGTTGGCCAGTGTTATCATTCACACAGTTGGCCAGTGTTATCATTCACACAGTTGGCCAGTGTTATCACTCACACAGTTGGCCAGTGTTATCATTCACACAGTTGGCCAGTGTTATCATTCACACAGTTGGCCAGTGTTATCACTCACACAGTTGGCCAGTGTTATCATTCACACAGTTGGCCAGTGTTATCATTCACACAGTTGGCCAGTGTTATCACTCACACAGTTGGCCAGTGTTATCACTCACACAGTTGGCCAGTGTTATCATTCACACAGTTGGCCAGTGTTATCATTCACGCAGTTGACCAGTGTTATCATTCACGCAGTTGGCCAGTGTTATCATTCACGCAGTTGGTCAGTGTTATCATTCACACAGTTGGCCAGTGTTATCATTCACACAGTTGGCCAGTGTTATCATTCACACAGTTGGCCAGTGTTATCATTCACACACAGTTATTCACACAGGCCAGTGCTATCATTCCCACATCATATCACACAGTTGGCCAGTGTTATCATTCACACAGTTGGCCAGTGTTATCATTCACACAGTTGGCCAGTGTTCATTCACGCAGTTTCAGTGTTATCATTCACACAGTTGGCCAGTGTTATCATTCACACAGTGTTATCATTTATCATTCACACAGTTGGCCAGTGTTATCATTCACACAGTTGGCCAGTGTTATCATTCACACAGTTGGCCAGTGTTATCATTCACACAGTTGGCCAGTGTTATCATTCACACAGTTGGCCAGTGTTATCATTCACACAGTTGGCCAGTGTTATCATTCACACAGTTGGCCAGTGTTATCATTCACACAGTTGGCCAGTGTTATCATTCACACAGTTGGCCAGTGTTATCATTCACACAGTTGGCCAGTGTTATCATTCACACAGCCAGTGTTATCATTCACACAGTTGACCAGTGTTATCATTCACACAGCCAGTGTTATCATTCACACAGCCAGTGTTATCATTCACACAGTTGACCAGTATTATCATTCACACAGTTGGCTAGTGTTATCATTCACACAGTTGGCCAGTGTTATCATTCACGCAGTTGGCCAGTGTTATCATTCACACAGTTGGCCAGTGTTATCATTCACACAGTTGGCCAGTGTTATCATTCACAGAGTTGGCCAGTGTTATCATTCACACAGTTGGCCAGTGTTATCATTCACACAGTTGGCCAGTATTATCATTCACACAGTTGGCCAGAGTTATCATTCACACAGTCTGCCAGTGTTATCATTCACACAGTTGGCCAGTGTTATCATTCACACAGTTGGCCAGTGTTATCATTCACACAGTTGGCCAGTGTTATCATTCACACAGTTGGCCAGTGTTATCATTCACACAGTTGGCCAGTGTTATCATTCACACAGTTGGCCAGTGTTATCATTCACGCAGTTGGCCAGTGTTATCATTCAAGCAGTTGGCCAGTGTTATCATTCACACAGTTGGCCAGTGTTATCATTCACACAGTTGGCCAGTGTTATCATTCACACAGTTGGCCAGTGTTATCATTCACACAGTTGGCCAGTGTTACCACTCACACAGTTGGCCAGTGTTATCATTCACACAGTTGGCCAGTGTTATCATTCACACAGTTGGCCAGTGTTATCATTCACACAGTTGGCCAGTGTTATCATTCACACAGTTGGCCAGTGTTATCATTCACACAGTTGGCCAGTGTTATCACTCACACAGTTGGCCAGTGTTATCATTCACACAGTTGGCCAGTGTTATCATTCACACAGTTGGCCAGTCTTTACTTCGGTCGTAAACGAACGAAATTCAAGTGTTGACTGAAAGTTAAGTAGTGTCAGAGGTATACCATCAAGGAGACGTGTGGAGGCAGCAAGTGTTGACTGAAAGTTAAGTAGTGTCAGAGGTATACCATCAAGGAGACGTGTGGAGGCAGCAAGTGTTGACTGAAAGTTAAGTAGTGTCAGAGGTATGTCAAGGAGACGTGTGGAGGTAGCAAGTGTTGACTGAAAGTTAAGTAGTGTCAGAGGTATACCATCAAGGAGACGTGTGGAGGTAGCAAGTGTTGACTGAAAGTTGAGTAGTGTCAGAGGTATACCATCAAGGAGACGTGTGGAGGTAGCAAGTGTTGACTGAAAGTTGAGTAGTGTCAGAGGTATACCATCAAGGAGACGTGTGGAGGTAGCAAGTGTTGACTGAAAGTTGAGTAGTGTCAGAGGTATACCATCAAGGAGACGTGTGGAGGTAGCAAGTGTTGACTGAAAGTTGAGTAGTGTCAGAGGTATACCATCAAGGAGACGTGTGGAGGTAGCAAGTGTTGACTGAAAGTTAAGTAGTGTCAGAGGTATACCATCAAGGAGACGTGTGGAGGCAGCAAGTGTTGACTGAAAGTTGAGTAGTGTCAGAGGTATACCATCAAGGAGACGTGTGGAGGTAGCAAGTGTTGACTGAAAGTTAAGTAGTGTCAGAGGTATACCATCAAGGAGACGTGTGGAGGTAGCAAGTGTTGACTGAAAGTTAAGTAGTGTCAGAGGTATACCATCAAGGAGACGTGTGGAGGTAGCAAGTGTTGACTGAAAGTTAAGTAGTGTCAGAGGTATACCATCAAGGAGACGTGTGGAGGTAGCAAGTGTTGACTGAAAGTTAAGTAGTGTCAGAGGTATACCATCAAGGAGACGTGTGGAGGTAGCAAGTGTTGACTGAAAGTTAAGTAGTGTCAGAGGTATACCATCAAGGAGACGTGTGGAGGTAGCAAGTGTTGACTGAAAGTTAAGTAGTGTCAGAGGTATACCATCAAGGAGACGTGTGGAGGTAGCAAGTGTTGACTGAAAGTTAAGTAGTGTCAGAGGTATACCATCAAGGAGACGTGTGGAGGCAGCAAGTGTTGACTGAAAGTTGAGTAGTGTCAGAGGTATACCATCAAGGAGACGTGTGGAGGTAGCAAGTGTTGACTGAAAGTTAAGTAGTGTCAGAGGTATACCATCAAGGAGACGTGTGGAGGTAGCAAGTGTTGACTGAAAGTTGAGTAGTGTCAGAGGTATACCATCAAGGAGACGTGTGGAGGCAGCAAGTGTTGACTGAAAGTTAAGTAGTGTCAGAGGTATACCATCAAGGAGACGTGTGGAGGTAGCAAGTGTTGACTGAAAGTTGAGTAGTGTCAGAGGTATACCATCAAGGAGACGTGTGGAGGTAGCAAGTGTTGACTGAAAGTTAAGTAGTGTCAGAGGTATACCATCAAGGAGACGTGTGGAGGTAGCAAGTGTTGACTGAAAGTTAAGTAGTGTCAGAGGTATACCATCAAGGAGACGTGTGGAGGTAGCAAGTGTTGACTGAAAGTTAAGTAGTGTCAGAGGTATACCATCAAGGAGACGTGTGGAGGTAGCAAGTGTTGACTGAAAGTTAAGTAGTGTCAGAGGTATACCATCAACAGTTATACCATCAACAGGTATACCATCAAGAAGTATACCATCAAGAGTTATACCATCAAGAGGTATACCATCAAGAAGTATACCATCAAGAGTTATATCAAGAGGTATACCATCAAGAGGTATACCATCAAGAAGTATATCAAGAGTTATATCAAGAGGTATACCATCAAGTATACCATCAAGAAGTATACCATCAAGAAGTATACCATCAAGAAGTATACCATCAAGAGGTATACCATCAAGTATACCATCAAGAAGTATACCATCAAGAAGTATACCATCAAGAAGTATACCATCAAGAAGTATACCATCAAGAGGTATACCATCAAGTATACCATCAAGTATACCATCAAGAAGTATACCATCAAGAAGTATACCATCAAGAAGTATACCATCAAGAAGTATACCATCAAGAAGTATACCATCAAGTATACCATCAAGAAGTATCCCATCAAGAAGTATACCATCAAGAGGTACACCATCAAGAAGTATACCATCAAGAGGTATATCAAGAGGTATACCATCAAGAAGTATACCATCAAGAGGTATATCAAGAGGTATACCATCAAGAAGTATACCATCAAGAAGTATACCATCAAGAAGTATACCATCAAGAAGTATACCATCAAGAAGTATACCATCAAGAGGTATATCAAGAGGTATACCATCAAGAAGTATACCATCAAGAGGTATATCAAGAGGTATACCATCAAGAAGTATACCATCAAGAGGTATATCAAGAGGTATACCATCAAGAAGTATACCATCAAGAGGTATACCATCAAGAAGTATACCATCAAGAAGTATACCATCAAGAAGTATACCATCAAGAAGTATACCATCAAGAAGTATACCATCAAGAAGTATACCATCAAGTATACCATCAAGAAGTATACCATCAAGAAGTATACCATCAAGAGGTATACCATCAAGAAGTATACCATCAAGAGGTATACCATCAAGAAGTATACCATCAAGAAGTATACCATCAAGAAGTATACCATCAAGAAGTATACCATCAAGAGGTATATCAAGAGGTATACCATCAAGTATACCATCAAGAAGTATACCATCAAGAAGTATACCATCAAGAAGTATACCATCAAGAGGTATATCAAGAAGTATACCATCAAGAAGTATACCATCAAGAAGTATACCATCAAGAAGTATACCATCAAGAAGTATACCATCAAGAAGTATACCATCAAGAGGTATATCAAGAGGTATACCATCAAGAAGTATACCATCAAGAGGTATATCAAGAGGTATACCATCAAGAAGTATACCATCAAGAGGTATATCAAGAGGTATACCATCAAGAAGTATACCATCAAGAAGTATACCATCAAGAAGTATACCATCAAGAAGTATACCATCAAGAAGTATACCATCAAGAAGTATACCATCAAGTATACCATCAAGAAGTATACCATCAAGAGGTATACCATCAAGAAGTATACCATCAAGAAGTATACCATCAAGAGGTATACCATCAAGAAGTATACCATCAAGAGGTATATCAAGAAGTATACCATCAAGAAGTATACCATCAAGAAGTATACCATCAAGAAGTATACCATCAAGAAGTATACCATCAAGAGGTATACCATCAAGAAGTATACCATCAAGAAGTATATCAAGAGGTATACCATCAAGAGGTATACCATCAAGAGGTATACCATCAAGAGGTATACCATCAAGAAGTATACCATCAAGAAGTATACCATCAAGAAGTATACCATCAAGAAGTATACCATCAAGAAGTATACCATCAAGAAGTATACCATCAAGAAGTATACCATCAAGAAGTATACCATCAAGAAGTATACCATCAAGAAGTATACCATCAAGAAGTATACCATCAAGAGGTATACCATCAAGAAGTATACCATCAAGAAGTATACCATCAAGAAGTATACCATCAAGAAGTATACCATCAAGAAGTATACCATCAAGAAGTATACCATCAAGAAGTATACCATCAAGAAGTATACCATCAAGAGGTATACCATCAAGAAGTATACCATCAAGAGGTATATCAAGAGGTATACCATCAAGAAGTATACCATCAAGAAGTATACCATCAAGAAGTATACCATCAAGAGTTATATCAAGAGGTATACCATCAAGAAGTATATCAACAGGTATACCATCAAATGGTATACCATCAAGAGGTATACCATCAAGAAGTATATCAACAGGTATACCATCAAATGGTATACCATCAAGAGGTATACCATCAAGAGGTATACCATCAAGAAGTATACCATCAAGAAGTATATCAAGAGGTATACCATCAAATGGTATACCATCAAGAGGTATACCATCAAGAAGTATATCAAGAGGTATACCATCAAGAGGTATACCATCAAATGGTATACCATCAAGAGGTATACCATCAAGAAGTATATCAAGAGGTATACCATCAAGAGGTATACCATCAAATGGTATACCATCAAGAGGTATACCATCAAGAAGTATATCAAGAGGTATACCATCAAGAGGTATACCATCAAGAGGTATACCATCAAGAAGTATATCAAGAGGTATACCATCAAGAGGTATACCATCAAATGGTATACCATCAAGATGTATACCATCAAATGGTATACCATCAAGAGGTATACCATCAAGAAGTATATCAAGAGGTATACCATCAAGAGGTATACCATCAAGAAGTATACCATCAAGAAGTATACCATCAAGAAGTATACCATCAAGAAGTATACCATCAAGAGGTATACCATCAAGAAGTATACCATCAAGAAGTATACCATCAAGAAGTATACCATCAAGAGGTATACCATCAAGAAGTATACCATCAAGAAGTATACCATCAAGAAGTATACCATCAAGAGGTATACCATCAAGAAGTATACCATCAAGAGGTATATCAAGAGGTATACCATCAAGAAGTATACCATCAAGTATACCATCAAGAGGTATACCATCAAGAAGTATACCATCAAGAGGTATACCATCAAGAAGTATACCATCAAGAAGTATAACATCAAGAAGTATACCATCAAGAGGTATACCATCAAGAAGTATACCATCAAGAGGTATATCAAGAGGTATACCATCAAGAAGTATACCATCAAGAAGTATACCATCAAGAAGTATACCATCAAGAGTTATATCAAGAGGTATACCATCAAGAAGTATATCAAGAGGTATACCATCAAGAGGTATACCATCAAGAGGTATACCATCAAGAGGTATACCATCAAGAGGTATACCATCAAGAGGTATACCATCAAGAAGTATATCAAGAGGTATACCATCAAGAGGTATACCATCAAGAGGTATACCATCAAGAGGTATACCATCAAGAGGAATACCATCCCTGAACACTTACAATTTCAAGAGGAAATCTTTATTCCGTCAAGTTTTCAGAGTTGAAGTTCACAATAATTCCACGAAGCTGATGACTGAGAGAAACATCGTCCACGAAGCTGATGACTGAGAGAAACATCGTCCACGAAGCTGATGACTGAGAGAAACATCGTCCACGAAGCTGATGACTGAGAGAAACATCGTCCACGAAGCTGATGACTGAGAGAAACATCGTCCACGAAGCTGATGACTGAGAGAAACATCGTCCACGAAGCTGATGACTGAGAGAAACATCGTCCACGAAGCTGATGACTGAGAGAAACATCGTCCACGAAGCTGATGACTGAGAGAAACATCGTCCACGAAGCTGATGACTGAGAGAAACATCGTCCACGAAGCTGATGACTGAGAGAAACATCGTCCACGAAGCTGATGACTGAGAGAAACATCGTCCACGAAGCTGATGACTGAGAGAAACATCGTCCACGAAGCTGATGACTGAGAGAAACATCGTCCACGAAGCTGATGACTGAGAGAAACATCGTCCACGAAGCTGATGACTGAGAGAAACATCGTCCACGAAGCTGATGACTGAGAGAAACATCGTCCACGAAGCTGATGACTGAGAGAAACATCGTCCACGAAGCTGTTGACAGAGAGGAACATCGTCCACGAAGCTGATGACTGAGAGAAACATCGTCCACGAAGCTGATGACCGAGAGAAACATCGTCCACGAAGCTGATGACCGAGAGAAACATCGTCCATGAAGCTGATGACTGAGAGAAACATCGTCCACGAAGCTGATGACTGAGAGAAACATCGTCCACGAAGCTGATGACTGAGAGAAACATCCTCCACGAAGCTGATGACCGAGAGAAACATCGTCCACGAAGCTTATGACTGAGAGAAACATCGTCCACGAAGATGATGACTGAGAGAAACATCGTCCACGAAGCTGATGACTGAGAGAAACATCGTCCACGAAGCTGATGACTGAGAGAAACATCGTCCATGAAGCTGATGACTGAGAGAAACATCGTCCATGAAGCTGATGACTGAAACATCGTCCACGAAGCTGATGACTGAGAGAAACATCGTCCACGAAGCTGATGACTGAGAGAAACATCGTCCACGAAGCTGATGACTGAGAGAAACATCGTCCACGAAGCTGATGACTGAGAGAAACATCGTCCACGAAGCTGATGACAGAGAAACATCGTCCACGAAGCTGATGACTGAGAGAAACATCGTCCACGAAGCTGTTGACAGAGAGGAACATCGTCCACGAAGCTGATGACTGAGAGAAACATCGTCCACGAAGCTGATGACCGAGAGAAACATCGTCCACGAAGCTGATGACCGAGAGAAACATCGTCCATGAAGCTGATGACAGAGAAACATCGTCCACGAAGCTGATGACTGAGAGAAACATCGTCCACGAAGCTGATGACTGAGAGAAACATCCTCCACGAAGCTGATGACCGAGAGAAACATCGTCCACGAAGCTTATGACTGAGAGAAACATCGTCCACGAAGATGATGACTGAGAGAAACATCGTCCACGAAGCTGATGACTGAGAGAAACATCGTCCACGAAGCTGATGACTGAGAGAAACATCGTCCACGAAGCTGATGACAGAGAAACATCGTCCACGAAGCTGATGACTGAGAGAAACATCGTCCACGAAGCTGATGACTGAGAGAAACATCGTCCACGAAGCTGATGACAGAGAAACATCGTCCACGAAGCTGATGACTGAGAGAAACATCGTCCACGAAGCTGATGACTGAGAGAAACATCGTCCACGAAGCTGATGACTGAGAGAAACATCGTCCATGAAGCTGATGACTGAGAGAAACATCGTCCATGAAGCTGATGACTGAAACATCGTCCACGAAGCTGATGACTGAGAGAAACATCGTCCACGAAGCTGATGACTGAGAGAAACATCGTCCACGAAGCTGATGACTGAGAGAAACATCGTCCACGAAGCTGATGACTGAAACATCGTCCACGAAGATGATGACTGAGAGAAACATCGTCCACGAAGCTGATGACAGAGAAACTTCGTCCACGAAGCTGATGGCTGAAACATCGTCCACGAAGATGATGACTGAGAGAAACATCGTCCACGAAGCTGATGACTGAGAGAAACATCGTCCACGAAGCTGATGGCTGAAACATCGTCCACGAAGATGATGATTGAGAGAAACATCGTCCACGAAGCTGATGACAGAAACATCGTCACAATAAACAGGTTCTACCACATTTATCAACGCTACAGTAAACCATGATAGAAACACTAACATTAAACAACACGCTGAAGAAGGAACACTACAATATATCTGCTCCCATAACAATCACATGTCAACGATCACCTACAGATAGGTGGAAGTCCTATAGGTAAACATATACAAAGTCTTCAGAACAGGTATGACTGAACCCAACAGGCCAGGAAAGGTAATCCCATTTACAGAAATGTAAGAGGCGGGACCAGGATGTTGAACACAGACTCGCGCAGACAAATCGGTTAGTCCTCATCACTGAGGAACCGAAAAACGAGAGGAGACACGATCACAACATACAGGATACCTAAGAGACAACACAGACACAGTAGATCAGAGACAGTGACACAGCTGGTAACACAACTACGCAAAGAATATTAATTATAAAATGATGAAATCTACATCCAGAAAAACAAAAGATCAGAATATTTCGGGGTCAGAGGTCCTCTTCAGCAGATATGTCAAAAACAAAGGTCTCTGAGAAGGAAGGAGTTTTAGCTCAAAGCCAACTCGTTTAAAACAGCCTTACCCAATCCCAACTCGTTTAAAACCAGCCTTGGCCAATTCCAACTCATTTAAAACAGTCTTGGCCAATCCCAACTCTTTTAAAATCAATCTTAGCCAATCCCAACTCATCTAAAACTGGTCCTCTCAATCCCAACTCATCTTGAAAACCAGCCTTGGCCAAAGCAGTAAGGCCAGAAGCAATGACTCGACCCCTGCACACTGGGAGAGTCCAGTCCATCAAGAGAAGGGGAAGTACCTTGATACTGATGAAGGGATCTTGATTTTAAGAACCAGAGCTATCCCTCTCCTTCCTCGGATTAAACCTGATTGTCTAGCATTTGCAAGGCGTTGTGTGACCCCTTGAGTTTTAACGATTTCACATAATAATAGTAATAATAATAATTATAATAATAATGATAATGAAAGATGAACACAGAAACAACGGAATTATGACATCACAGCTACGACCACATCACAGCTACGACCACATCACAGCTACGACCACATCACAGCTACGACCACATCACAGCTACAAACAACTCAAGTTTAGAACATGTATAATAATTTACTGACAAATAATAATCATAATGGATAGAAATAAAATAATCAATAAAATATAGCTTTTATTTATAAATAATAATTTACAAATAATAAAGTAACAAAAAAATGAAATAAAATTATATATATATATATATATATATATATATATATATATATATATATTATAATAATAATAATAATAATAATAAAACCAAGCAGCATTTCTTTATTAAATCATAATTTAACATAATAAAAACTTCGCTTCTGAGACGAAGATAACAACATGGAAGCCTTCCTGTGTTTACCGAGTGTTGATTCAACACAAGGAGTGGTGGGGGCTCGATCCTCCATGTATTAACGACCGTAGCTTTGATGACTGACTGGGCAGGCTCACGCTGCCACCATTCTCCATTTTAATTCTAACCTTGCTAGGGGGGAGGTGAACTGTAGCATAGGTAAATTATAGTCCTAGCCTTAGTGAAGGATGCGGGGGCGTTGACCCCTACAACACCATCCAATTGTACCCCTCCAGGTATCCCCCTCCAGGAAACCCCTCCAAGTATCCCCCTCCAGGAAACCCCTCCAAGTATCCCCCTCCAGGAAACCTCTCCAGGTAAGAATACGCTATTGTAAATTATATACATTACGGATAATGTAAATAAAGAGAAATAATTAAAATGTAAATAAAAGATCGTGAACGAGATGAAAGAAATGAAGAGAGAATCATCCAACTTAGTGAAGAGAGAATCATCCAACTTAGTGAAGAGAGAATCATCCAACTTAGTGAAGAGAGAATCATCCAACTTAGTGAAGAGAGAATCATCCAACTTAGTGAAGAATCATCCAACTTAGTGAAGAATCATCCAACTTAGTGAAGAGAGGATCATCCAACTTAGTGAAGAAAGGATCATCCAACTTAGTGAAGAGAGAATCGTCCAACTTAGTGAAGAGAGAATCGTCCAACTTAGTGAAGAGAGAATCGTCCAACTTAGTGAAGAGAGGATCATCCAACTTAGTGAAGAAAGGATCATCCAACTTAGTGAAGAAAGGATCATCCAACTTAGTGAAGAGAGGATCATCCAACTTAGTGAAGAGAGGATCATCCAACTTAGTGAAGAATCATCCAACTTAGTGAAGAGAGAATCATCCAACTTAGTGAAGAGAGAATCATCCAACTTAGTGAAGAGAGAATCATCCAACTTAGTGAAGAGAGAATCATCCAACTTAGTGAAGAGAGAATCATCCAACTTAGTGAAGAGAGAATCATCCAACTTAGTGAAGAGAGAATCATCCAACTTAGTGAAGAGAGAATCATCCAACTTAGTGAAGAGAGAATCATCCAACTTAGTGAAGAGAGAATCATCCAACTTAGTGAAGAGAGAATCATCCAACTTAGTGAAGAGAGAATCATCCAACTTAGTGAAGAGAGAATCATCCAACTTAGTGAAGAGAGGATCATCCAACTTAGTGAAGAGAGAATCATCCAACTTAGTGAAGAGAGAATCATCCAACTTAGTGAAGAGAATCATCCAACTTAGTGAAGAGAGAATCATCCAACTTAGTGAAGAGAGAATCATCCAACTTAGTGAAGAGAGAATCATCCAACTTAGTGAAGAATCATCCAACTTAGTGAAGAGAGAATCATCCAACTTAGTGAAGAGAGAATCATCCAACTTAGTGAAGAGAGGATCATCCAACTTAGTGAAGAGAGAATCATCCAACTTAGTGAAGAGAGAATCATCCAACTTAGTGAAGAGAGGATCATCCAACTTAGTGAAGAGAGAATCATCCAACTTAGTGAAGAGAGAATCATCCAACTTAGTGAAGAGAGGATCATCCAACTTAGTGAAGAGAGGATCATCCAACTTAGTGAAGAGAGGATCATCCAACTTAGTGAAGAGAGGATCATCCAACTTAGTGAAGAGAGAATCATCCAACTTAGTGAAGAGAGGATCATCCAACTTAGTGAAGAGAGAATCATCCAACTTAGTGAAGAGAGAATCATCCAACTTAGTGAAGAGAGGATCATCCAACTTAGTGAAGAGAGAATCATCCAACTTAGTGAAGAGAGAATCATCCAACTTAGTGAAGAGAGGATCATCCAACTTAGTGAAGAGAGAATCATCCAACTTAGTGAAGAGAGAATCATCCAACTTAGTGAAGAGAGGATCATCCAACTTAGTGAAGAGAGAATCATCCAACTTAGTGAAGAGAGAATCATCCAACTTAGTGAAGAAAGGATCATCCAACTTAGTGAAGAGAGAATCATCCAACTTAGTGAAGAGAGAATCATCCAACTTAGTGAAGAAAGGATCATCCAACTTAGTGAAGAGAGAATCATCCAACTTAGTGAAGAGAGAATCATCCAACTTAGTGAAGAGAGAATCGTCCAACTTAGTGAAGAGAGAATCATCCAACTCTGTCTTGACACGTTCCAGCCACGGTATTGTGACTAACTTCTTCACACACAATATACACCGGACATAGAGCACAACAGTTATCTTCACCACTTCAGATAAGTACAAACTTCTATATCCAAAACAAAATTTATAAGACATTTAGCCGAATTTTTCACATTAAAAAGATGAAACTACACAATATGGGAGGGTTAGAAAACACACTGCTATCATTTATTGTTTGCAAAGAAAATTCAAACACCGCTGAGAGGGGGAAAAAGAAATGTTTCGAAGGATCAATATGACTACTGGAACTCTTCAAGAATGTCTGGAAAGGCCAATATGACTACTGGAATCCTTCAAGAATGTCTGGAAAGGCCAATATGACTACTGGAATCCTTCAAGAATGTCTGGAAAGGCCAATATGACTACTGGAATCCTTCAAGAATGTCTGGAAAGGCCAATGTGACTACTGGAACTCTTCAAGAATGTCTGGAAAGGCCAATGTGACTACTGGAACTCTTCAAGAATGTCTGGAAAGGCCAATATGACTACTGGAACTCTTCAAGAATGTCTGGAAAGGCCAATGTGACTACTGGAACTCTTCAAGAATGTCTGGAAAGGCCAATATGACTACTGGAACTCTTCAAGAATGTCTGGAATATGACTACTGGGGTCCTTCAAGAACAATACATCTACTGGGGTCCTTCAAGAACAATATATCTACTGGGGTCCTTCAAGAACAATATATCTACTGGGGTCCTTCAAGAACAATATATCTACTGGGGTCCTTCAAGAACAATATATCTACTGGGGTCCTTCAAGAACAATATATCTACTGGGGTCCTTCAAGAACAATATATCTACTGGGGTCCTTCAAGAACAATATATCTACTGGGGTCCTTCAAGAACAATATATCTACTGGGGTCCTTCAAGAACAATATATCTACTGGGGTCCTTCAAGAACAATATATCTACTGGGGTCCTTCAAGAACAATATATCTACTGGGGTCCTTCAAGGGCAATACATCTACTGGGGTCCTTCAAGGGCAATACATCTACTGGGGTCCTTCAAGGGCAATACATCTACTGGGGTCCTTCAAGGGCAATACATCTACTGGGGTCCTTCAAGAGCAATACATCTACTGGGGTCCTTCAAGGGCAATACATCTACTGGGGTCCTTCAAGGGCAATACATCTACTGGGGTCCTTCAAGGGCAATACATCTACTGGGGTCCTTCAAGGGCAATACATCTACTGGGGTCCTTCAAGGGCAATACATCTACTGGGGTCCTTCAAGGGCAATACATCTACTGGGGTCCTTCAAGGGCAATACATCTACTGGGGTCCTTCAAGGGCAATACATCTACTGGGGTCCTTCAAGGGCAATACATCTACTGGGGTCCTTCAAGAGCAATACATCTACTGGGGTCCTTCAAGGGCAATACATCTACTGGGGTCCTTCAAGGGCAATACATCTACTGGGGTCCTTCAAGGGCAATACATCTACTGGGGTCCTTCAAGGGCAATACATCTACTGGGGTCCTTCAAGGGCAATACATCTACTGGGGTCCTTCAAGGGCAATACATCTACTGGGGTCCTTCAAGGGCAATACATCTACTGGGGTTCTTGAAGAATCCGTACTACGGTAACTTTGCAAATTTACATCAATGGCTCACAAAAAAAAATTAATAACAGTCTGTGGCTAAAAATCGTAAAAAAATATTATTAAAGACTACGAGACAAGATGGATGAGGGGTATGTGGAGAAAAACATGCAAGCACGACTTCATTTGGAAAAGGTTTAAAGGTTTGAAAGTCAACATGACTTCTCGAGTTGCTCCCTAGTCTCTGAAAATTTATCAATTTATACAATACCTACAAGATAAAGAACTAGACACATGTGCAACGTCTACAAGATACCCAGATGTTGCACATTCGTCTGATTCTTCAGATAGAAGTCAACCCACATGCAAAGCTTGGGAAAAGATATATTTCAACTTCGATCTGAGGTCCTCTTCAACAGATCTAAGTCGAAAGACAGAGCAGCTATTACTGTCTCCAAGAAGGTCTTACTACTGGCAAGTGTTGATGAAACTAAGATGCTTCACCGTGGAAAGTGGAAAGTAGAATAGATAACTTCCACGTAATGGACACGAAAGAAAGCAAAAACAAGCCAATATCGATTGCTAAGTAAAAACTTAAACACAAGAAACAGAGAAAAAGGACCTGTGGATGATTATAAATGAGGTGAAGTGGGGAGAAAATCACATGCTATACCAGTGGGTTCCCACCTTGTCACCACCAAGGACCCTTACTGCAGATTTTTGAAAGGTGTGTCTACTAAGACAATTATATCAACTAACAACAAACTGGTTTTTTTCATCTCTCACTTGAAAGAATGACCTAATTGAGATGTAATTATATTTTTTAAGTTATCTTTGTCACCCCTATAGTGAATAATTATACATTTTACACTACAGCTTCGGAAAATTTTGAACTTGGTTCAGGTACCCCCAGCACTACCTTTTTGTACCCCAGTACTACCTTTGTGTACCCCAGTACTACCTTTGTGGACCCTAGTACTACCTTTTTATACCCCAGTACTACCTTTGTGTACCCCAGTACTACCTTTGTGGACCCTAGTACTACCTTTGTGGACCCTAGTACTACCTTTGTGGACCCTAGTACTACCTTTGTGGACCCTAGTACTACCTTTGTGGACCCTAGTACTACCTTTGTGGACCCTAGTACTACCTTTGTGGACCCCAGTACTACCTTTGTGTACCCCAGTACTACCTTTGTGGACCCTAGTACTACCTTTGTGGACCCTAGTACTACCTTTGTGTACCCCAGTACTACCTTTGTGGACCCTAGTACTACCTTTGTGGACCCTAGTACTACCTTTGTGGACCCTAGTACTACCTTTGTGGACCCTAGTACTACCTTTGTGGACCCTAGTACTACCTTTGTGGACCCCAGTACTACCTTTGTGTACCCCAGTACTACCTTTGTGTACCCCAGTACTACCTTTGTGGACCCTAGTACTACCTTTGTGTACCCCAGTACTACCTTTGTGGACCCTAGTACTACCTTTGTGGACCCTAGTACTACCTTTGTGTACCCCAGTACTACCTTTGTGGACCCTAGTACTACCTTTGTGGACCCTAGTACTACCTTTGTGGACCCTAGTACTACCTTTGTGTACCCCAGTACTACCTTTGTGGACCCTAGTACTACCTTTGTGGACCCTAGTACTACCTTTGTGGACCCTAGTACTACCTTTGTGTACCCCAGTACTACCTTTGTGTACCCCAGTACTACCTTTGTGTACCCTAGTACTACCTTTGTGGACTCCAGTACTACCTTTGTGGACCCCAGTACTACCTTTGTGGACCCGAGTACTACCTTTGTGGACCCTAGTACTACCTTTGTGGACCCTAGTACTACCTTTGTGTACCCCAGTACTACCTTTGTGTACCCCAGTACTACCTTTGTGGACCCTAGTACTACCTTTGTGGACCCTAGTACTACCTTTGTGGACCCTAGTACTACCTTTGTGGACCCTAGTACTACCTTTGTGTACCCCAGTACTACCTTTGTGGACCCTAGTACTACCTTTGTGTACCCCAGTACTACCTTTGTGGACCCCAGTACTACCATTGTGGACCCCAGTACTACCTTTGTGGACCCCAGTACTACCTTTGTGGACCCCAGTACTACCTTTGTGGACCGCAGTACTACCTTTGTGGACCCCAGTAATACCTTTGTGTACCAACAGCACTACCATTATGGACCACCAGTACTACCTTTGTGGACCGATAGCACTACCATTATGGACCACCAGTACTACCTTTGTGGACCGACAGCACTACCATTATGGACCACCAGTACTACCTTTGTGTACCGACAGCACCACCATTATGGACCACCAGTACTACCTTTGTCGACCTACTGCACTACCATTATGGACCACCAGTACTACTTTTGTGTACCGACAGCACTACCATTATGGACCACCAGTACTACCTTTGTGGACCCCAGTACTACCTTTGTGGACCCCAGTAATACCTTTGTGTACCAACAGCACTACCATTATGGACCACCAGTACTACCTTTGTGGACCTACAGCACTACCGTTATGGACCACCAGTACTACCATTGTGGACCCCAGTACTACCTTTGTGGACCCCAGTAATATCTGTGTACCAACAGCACTACCATTATGGACCACCAGTACTACCTTTGTGTACCAACAGCACTACCATTATGGACCACCAGTACTACCTTTGTGGACCTACAGCACTACCATTATGGACCACCAGTACTACCTTTGTGGACCTACAGCACTACCATTATGGACCACCAGTACTACCTTTGTGGACCTACAGCACTACCATTATGGACCACCAGTACTACCTTTGTGGACCTACAGCACTACCATTATGGACCACCAGTACTACCTTTGTGGACCTACAGCACTACCATTATGGACCACCAGTACTACCTTTGTGGACCTACAGCACTACCATTATGGACCAGCAGTACTACCTTTGTAGACCTACAGCACTACCATTATGGACCAGTAGTACTACCTTTGTGGACCTACAGCACTACCATTATGGACCACCAGAACTACCTTTGTGGACCTACAGCACTACCATTATGGACCACCAGTACTACCTTTGTGGACCGACAGCACTACCATTATGGACCACCAGTACTACCTTTGTGGACCAACAGCACTACCATTATGGACCACCAGTACTACCTTTGTGGACCCTAGTACTATCTTTGTGGACCCTAGTACTACCTTTGTGGACCCTAGTACTACCTTTGTGGACCCTAGTACTACCTTTGTGGACCCTAGTACTACCTTTGTGGACCCCAGTACTACCTTTGTGGACCCTAGTACTACCTTTGTGTACCCCAGCACTACCTTTGTGTATCCCAGTACTACCTTTGTGGACCCTAGTACTACCTTTGTGGACCCTAGTACTACCTTTGTGGACCCTAGTACTACCTTTGTGGACCCCAGTACTACCTTTGTGGACCCTAGTACTACCTTTGTGGACCCCAGCACTACCTTTGTGTACCCCAGTACTACCTTTGTGGACCCTAGTACTACCTTTGTGGACCCTAGTACTACCTTTGTGTACCCCAGTACTACCTTTGTGGACCCTAGTACTACCTTTGTGGACCCTAGTACTACCTTTGTGGACCCTAGTACTACCTTTGTGGACCCCAGTACTACCTTTGTGGACCCTAGTACTACCTTTGTGGACCCTAGTACTACTTTTGTGTACCCCAGTACTACCTTTGTGGACCCTAGTACTACCTTTGTGGACCCCAGTACTACCTTTGTGGACCCTAGTACTACCTTTGTGGACCCTAGTACTACCTTTGTGGACCCTAGTACTACCTTTGTGGACCCTAGTACTACGTTTGTGTACCCCAGTACTACCTTTGTGTACCCCAGTACTACCTTTGTGGACCCCAGTACTACCTTTGTGGACCCCAGTACTACCTTTGTGGACCCCAGTACTACCTTTGTGGACCCCAGTACTACCTTTGTGTACCAACAGCACTACCATTATGGACCACCAGTACTACCTTTGTGGACCGACAGCACTACCATTATGGACCACCAGTACTACCTTTGTGGACCGACAGCACCACCATTATGGACCACCAGTACTACCTTTGTGGACCGACAGCACTACCATTATGGACCACCAGTACTACCTTTGTGTACCGACAGCACTACCATTATGGACCACCAGTACTACCTTTGTGTACCGACAGCACCACCATTATGGACCACCAGTACTACCTTTGTGGACCTACAGCACTACCATTATGGACCACCAGTACTACCTTTGTGGACCCCAGTACTACCTTTGTGGACCCCAGTAATACCTTTGTGTACCCCAGTACTACCTTTGTGGACCCTAGTACTACCTTTGTGGACCCTAGTACTACCTTTGTGGACCCTAGTACTACCTTTGTGGACCCTAGTACTACCTTTGTGTACCCCAGTACTACCTTTGTGTACCCTAGTACTACCTTTGTGTACCCCAGTACTACCTTTGTGTACCCCAGTACTACCTTTGTGGACCCCAGTACTACCATTGTGGACCCCAGTACTACCTTTGTGGACCCCAGTACTACCTTTGTGGACCCCAGTACTACCTTTGTGGACCGCAGTACTACCTTTGTGGACCCCAGTAATACCTTTGTGTACCAACAGCACTACCATTATGGACCACCAGTACTACCTTTGTGGACCGATAGCACTACCATTATGGACCACCAGTACTACCTTTGTGGACCGACAGCACTACCATTATGGACCACCAGTACTACCTTTGTGTACCGACAGCACCACCATTATGGACCACCAGTACTACCTTTGTCGACCTACTGCACTACCATTATGGACCACCAGTACTACTTTTGTGTACCGACAGCACTACCATTATGGACCACCAGTACTACCTTTGTGGACCCCAGTACTACCTTTGTGGACCCCAGTAATACCTTTGTGTACCAACAGCACTACCATTATGGACCACCAGTACTACCTTTGTGGACCTACAGCACTACCGTTATGGACCACCAGTACTACCTTTGTGGACCCCAGTACTACCTTTGTGGACCCCAGTAATACCTTTGTGTACCAACAGCACTACCATTATGGACCACCAGTACTACCTTTGTGTACCAACAGCACTACCATTATGGGCCACCAGTACTACCTTTGTGGACCTACAGCACTACCATTATGGACCACCAGTACTACCTTTGTGGACCTACAGCACTACCATTATGGACCACCAGTACTACCTTTGTGGACCTACAGCACTACCATTATGGACCACCAGTACTACCTTTGTGGACCTACAGCACTACCATTATGGACCACCAGTACTACCTTTGTGGACCTACAGCACTACCATTATGGACCAGCAGTACTACCTTTGTGGACCTACAGCACTACCATTATGGACCAGCAGTACTACCTTTGTGGACCTACAGCACTACCATTATGGACCAGCAGTACTACCTTTGTGGACCTACAGCACTACCATTATGGACCACCAATACTACCTTTGTGGACCTACAGCACTACCATTATGGACCACCAGTACTACCTTTGTGGACCAACAGCACTACCATTATGGACCACCAGTAGTACCTTTGTGGACCCTAGTACTATCTTTGTGGACCCTAGTACTACCTTTGTGGACCCTAGTACTACCTTTGTGGACCCTAGTACTACCTTTGTGGACCCTAGTACTACCTTTGTGGACCCCAGTACTACCTTTGTGGACCCTAGTACTACCTTTGTGTACCCCAGCACTACCTTTGTGTATCCCAGTACTACCTTTGTGGACCCTAGTACTACCTTTGTGGACCCTAGTACTACCTTTGTGTACCCCAGTACTACCTTTGTGGACCCTAGTACTACCTTTGTGGACCCTAGTACTACCTTTGTGGACCCTAGTACTACTCTTGTGGACCCTAGTACTACCTTTGTGGACCCCAGTACTACCTTTGTGGACCCTAGTACTACCTTTGTGGACCCTAGTACTACCTTTGTGTACCCCAGTACTACCTTTGTGGACCCTAGTACTACCTTTGTGGACCCTAGTACTACCTTTGTGGACCCTAGTACTACCTTTGTGGACCCTAGTACTACCTTTGTGGACCCCAGTACTACCTTTGTGGACCCTAGTACTACCTTTGTGGACCCCAGTACTAGTTTTGTGTACCCCAGTACTACCTTTGTGGACCCCAGTACTACCTTTGTGGACCCCAGTACTACCTTTGTGGACCCTAGTACTACCTTTGTGGACCCTAGTACTACCTTTGTGGACCCTAGTACTACCTTTGTGTACCCCAGTACTACCTTTGTGTACCCCAGTACTACCTTTGTGGACCCCAGTACTACCTTTGTGGACCCCAGTACTACCTTTGTGGACCCCAGTACTACCTTTGTGGACCCCAGTACTACCTTTGTGGACCCCAGTAATACCTTTGTGTACCAACAGCACTACCATTATGGACCACCAGTACTACCTTTGTGGACCGACAGCACTACCATTATGGACCACCAGTACTACCTTTGTGGACCGACAGCACCACCATTATGGACCACCAGTACTACCTTTGTGGACCGACAGCACTACCATTATGGACCACCAGTACTACCTTTGTGTACCGACAGCACTACCATTATGGACCACCAGTACTACCTTTGTGTACCGACAGCACCACCATTATGGACCACCAGTACTACCTTTGTGGACCTACAGCACTACCATTATGGACCACCAGTACCTTTGTGGACCCCAGTACTACCTTTGTGGACCCCAGTAATATCTTTGTGTACCAACAGCACTACCATTATGGACCACCAGTACTACCTTTGTGTACCAACAGCACTACCATTATGGACCACCAGTACTACCTTTGTGGACCTACAGCACTACCATTATGGACCACCAGTACTACCTTTGTGGACCTACAGCACTACCATTATGGACCACCAGTACTACCTTTGTGTACCAACAGCACTACCATTATGGACCACCAGTACTACCTTTGTGGACCTACAGCACTACCATTATGGACCACCAGTACTACCTTTGTGGACCTACAGCACTACCATTATGGACCACCAGTACTACCTTTGTGGACCTACAGCACTACCATTATGGACCACCAGTACTACTTTTGTCGACCTACAGCACTACCATTATGGACCACCAGTACTACCTTTGTGGACCTACAGCACTACCATTATGGGCCACCAGTACTACCTTTGTGGACCTACAGCACTACCATTATGGACCACCAGTACTACCTTTGTGGACCTACAGCACTACCATTATGGACCACCAGTACTACCTTTGTGGACCTACAGCACTACCATTATGGACCACCAGTACTACCTTTGTGGACCTACAGCACTACCATTATGGACCACCAGTACTACCTTTGTGGACCTACAGCACTACCATTATTGACCACCAGTACTACCTTTGTGGACCTACAGCACTACCATTATGGACCACTAGTACTACTTTTGTGGACCTACAGCACTACCATTATGGACCACCAGTACTACCTTTGTGGACCTACAGCACTACCATTATGGACCACCAGTACTACCTTTGTGGACCTACAGCACTACCATTATGGACCACCAGTACTACCTTTGTGTACCGACAGCACTACCATTATGGACCACCAGTACTACCTTTGTGTACCGACAGCACTACCATTATGGACCACCAGTACTACCTTTGTGTACCGACAGCACTACCATTATGGACCACCAGTACTACCTTTGTGGACCTACAGCACTACCATTATGGACCACCAGTACTACCTTTGTGGACCCAAGAGAACACACCGAGGGTAAAAATGAGGAATGCAATCAGCAGATTCTGGGAAAATCTTCACAGAGGAAAATAAGGTAATAAGAGCCCAGGAGGCAGCACAGGATGTTTCACTCGTAGGAAGCCCCGAGTTATCCTTCACTACACACACTAGACAAACAAGATGGTTGCAGCTACGAGAGTACCAACTCGGGGCCTCCCGTGTCCAGTAGCTCCATCGCTAGCGCACTCAGCTCACACACTGAGGTCCGGGGATCGATTCCCCCTGTACGGCTGGAAAACATTAGGACGCGTTTCCATAAGACACCTGCTGTCCAATGCTCACCTATCAGTATAATAGGTACTTGGGTGTTACTCGACTGGTGTGGGTCGCATCCTGGGGACAAAATTGACCTAATTTGCTGAAAATGCTGTGCCTAACAAGCGGCTTTCTATATAATAATATGTCACTGATGTCAGCTATGGTTTGTATACCTTGTACATGTACTGGTAGAAATAATATTATCCTACTAGTGAAACACCCTGTAGAAAACATCTACACAAGAACACAAAAGGAGTTTAACGTAATAAAACCAGACAACTCCATGGATGGTGAGGGAACAAGCAGAAGCCCTGTGTGACACTACAGAAACTGTCTTCAGTCACAGACAATTTAGGTCACGAATTACCCACACTTCATATAGAAAAGTTTAGATGATGCTTCACTCTGCCAAACTATTATTAATTCACAAGTTGACATTATTATTATAATCATAACGAAGTGCTAAACCCTTAAGGGTCATGTAGCGCTGCTGACCTGATAACAAAGGGATCAAAACGAAAGCTGAAGTTTCTTCTTCACAGGACGGTCAGCGAAGTGTTCCAACCATGGAACTGTGACTTTATAAGACAGCGGCTACACAACTGGGAAAAGAAGAATGAGGTTCTTATATAAGAGTCAGGTGATTTTAAGAGTATTGTAGCACCTGCAGAAGACAGGAATTACCAGACAAAGTCCTGTTAAATCTTACTGGAGTTTGACAAAAATCATAGTGTAAATACAACAAATAATGACTGACTTCGAGTCTTCCTGGACCACAAGAAATCGTCTAAGATGGCGTCCTGCTACAGGCTTATCAACACACTAGAAGAACAGGAAATACTTTTAATTTTAACAATACTGGACAAGCGCTGAACCCTCAGGGATCATACAACGCCTATGGAATAGAACCGAGATTTGATCCTAGGTCGGTATGTATTATCCAGTCATACGATATACAGTCAGGGCAGCTCTTTGCCACTGAAAATAAAAAAACGTGAAAATGTTCAGTGGCTAATGGAATGAGGGGATAGTCAAAAGGAGCGAAATATATTGATGGGAGAGAGTAACAAGTGGGGTCCCGCAAGGATCAGTAGGCAGCTCATGGAAGATACAACGCTCACCTATCTCACCAGTAAGGTACTGTGAAGGTGCGCACTCTCAAACGAAGACACTCGGCCGACAACAACCCTCCCCCGCCTCCCTCCCCCTTTCCTCCCCCACAAAAAGCACGACTTATGGGCAGTAGGCAAGTTGATTGGTTGGTAGGCTGATAAAGTAGGTGGGCAGGCAGGCAGAGAGGCAGGCAGGTAATGTACCTGCTCGAGCAAGCGGATCTTCCTCCGTCGCGTCTGTTCCTCGAGGCGGTCCACGGCGTCCCGTAGCTCCTCGATCTCCTCCTTGGCCGCCTGCAGCGTGTCGATCTCGTGCTTGATGGCCACCATGTCCCTCTTGACCTCGACCACCTCGCTCTGACAGCTCTCCACACTCTTGGTCAGCTCCTGCAGCTGCGACCTGCACAACACACAAAGTTACTCAGCCTACCAACATATCTTACACTTTATTACCTCAAGTAATATTATCAGTTGTACGTAAGATGGAAGTGGCACAGCAAAGTACTCACTCAAGAAATTGTAATGACACCAATGTAAACCACGGAACGGGTGGGATTTAAACCTATGGCGAGTGAGTGGCTTACGTACTGGCCTGGAATTTTACGACTCCCTTGCCATGGATTCTAACCCCACTGGTACCATGGTTTGGAAATTAATGAGTCTTGGAGAAGGATAATGTAAGACGAGAGAGAGAGAGAGAGAGAGAGAGAGAGAGAGAGAGAGAGAGAGAGAGAGAGAGAGAGAGAGAGAGAGAGAGAGAGAGAGAGAGAGAGAGAGACAAAGAGAGGTGTTATTGCAAAGTCTAAATATTACATTCATTGAAAGTACTAAACCCGTGTGGGGTCATTAAGCACAAGGGGTGGTGAAGGCTCTATCCTCCGTCCTCTAACCGAGACCTGGTTTCCAAGCAGACAGAGAACCAGAAAAAGTCTAGGTTTGTAAGAGGAAAATGATGAGGAAGACATGGAGGAGACGGGGCAAGTAAATCCAGGTGAGTACGGAGATAATAGGAGGGGTGGTAGTAGTAGTAGTAGTAGTAGTAATAGTAGCAGTAGTAGTAATAGTAGTAGTAGTAGTAGTAGTAGTAGGAGGAGGAAGAAGAGGAAGAGAAGGAGTAGGAGGAGGATTAGTAGTAGTAGGAGGAGTGTAAGTAGTAGTAGTAGTGATGTAGTAGTAGTATAAGTAGTAGGTTAGAAGAGGAGGTACCTGATAGCGTGGAGAGCGGCGCTGGTATCGGCGTGCTGGTGACACTGGATCTCGTCAATCTTGGCGCTCAGGTTCAGGCTCATGATCGACACTTGCTTCTGCAAGCTGCCAAAAGGCGCGTTACTGAGGGTGGGCCAATGGTGGCCATCGTGGCGGTGGTGGTCGACGCCCCTCCACCGCTCGCACCCTACACTACACTCACTCATACTGTCACGCTGCCTCTTCAAGCTACAGCTATAAAACAAGATAAAGTCACACATTGAAATGTATTTTCCATCGTTGCCGGGTGCGGGATTAGCGTGTCCTGCCGAAGTGTGTGGACAGTGTGCGGGCGTGACCAGGTGGGGGGGAGAGGGGGGTGGCCAAGGAGGGGACCAGGTGTGTGGGCTGTGCCCCTTCCCCTTACACCCCCCCACCCTGTGACCTGGCACCACCCACACACACTGATCCACCCGCCGCCCACCTGCCGCCCACCCTCACGCACTACTCGCCAGCCCTGCTCTCACACGTCCCTGCTCGCTGCTTACCTCCTTCACCTGGAATGTCAGCAGGTATAAGGGGATGAGGGGAAGGCAAGGGGAACAACCATGTTGCTGGGAAGGGAAGAGGAGGAGGAGGCAGAATGCGGTCGTTGAAGGTTGCAGGTATAGACGGATGAGGAATCACTTAAGAATTAGTAAGGAATCACTAAGAGAAACAGTGGATAGGAAGAAGCTGTCTCAAAGCGTTGGACAAGACGAATACAAAAGGATGGAATGTTGAGGAGATGGATGTGACGAATGGAAGGGATGGACGAAATGTGAAGGTGGAAGAGGGAGTGTGAAGGTGGAAGAGGGAGAATATTAGATTTCCCCGGGGTGCAGGTCATGAAGGCTAGCCTGGCTAAGCACACTGGCTGCGGAACACTTGAGAGAAATAGCAGCAGTAGCAGTAACAGCAGCACCAGCAGCAACAACAGCAGCAGGCAGAGACCGGCGTCCCAGTACTAACTAGAGCACTGGTGTTCACTTTACACTTACATCCTATGTGGAAAGATGGTCACTGTAATACCAGGATATACTCGCAGTGGCAAGGTTATCTATTTCACCAGGTCCTGTGTGTGTATATATATATATATATATATATATATATATATATATATATATATATATATATATATATATATATATATATATATATATATATATATACCCTCTCATTTTTCCACTAAGTCATAGCTCAACTCAGTTCACTACCTTACTACACCTATGTTGAGCTATTAACTAACATCCCTATAACTTATGAGAGTGTATAAGTACAACCTAGAAGGAATGGTCCCGAATCTGCACACAGAAATCACTCCCTGCGAAAGTAAAAGACTGGGCAGGCGGTGCAAAATACCCCCAATTAAACGTAGGGGCGCCATTGGTACACTAAGAGAAAACACCACAATTGTTCGGGGCCCAAGACTGTTCAACAGCCTCCCACCATGCATAAGGGGAATTACCAATAGGCCCCTGGCTGCCTTCAAGAGGGAGATGGACAGATACTTAAAGTCTGTGCCGGATCAGCCTGGCTGTGGTTCGTACGTTGGACTACGTGCCGCCAGCAGTAACAGCCTGGATGATCAGGCCTTAATCCATCGGAAGGCCTGGTCGTGGACCGGGCCGCGGGGGCGTTGATCCCCGGAATACCCTCCAGGTAGACTCCAGGTAGGTCCTGTCCTTATATTTACCTCATTAAGAACCAACTCTACACTAAGTGTCCCTGTTAACCTAATTTCTGGTAATGATACACTATCTTCACCGAGCATTCAGTCATACAAGAAGCAGATCTCACTCTTAAGAACACTTGCGCAGTTCACGCCACTTGAGTAAAGTGCTTCCATTATCTTATACTTGACAAGTTCCTAAGTGATAGTTGTATATTAGTGTTGCATAATTATAAATGAGTTGGAAATGTGATGTTTTCAGGTGGTAGGTCCCGTGCAGCTGGTCTAGCCTGGGGTGGTGGGTCCCGTGCAGCTGGTCTAGCCTGGGGTGGTGGGTCCCGTGCAGCTGGTCTAGCCTGGGGTGGTAGGTCCCGTGCAGCTGGTCTAGCCTGGGGTGGTGGGTCCCGTGCAGCTGGTCTAGCCTGGGGTGGTGGGTCCCGTGCAGCTGGTCTAGCCTGGGGTGGTGGGTCCCGTGCAGCTGGTCTAGCCTGGGGTGGTGGGTCCCGTGCAGCTGGTCTAGCCGGGGTGGTGGGTCCCGTGCAGCTGGTCTAGCCTGGGGGTGGTGGGTCCCGTGCAGCTGGTCTAGCCTGGGGTGGTGGGGTCCCGTGCAGCTGGTCTAGCCTGGGGTGGTGGGTCCCGTGCAGCTGGTCTAGCCTGGGGTGGTGGGTCCCGTGCAGCTGGTCTAGCCTGGGGTGGTGGGTCCCGTGCAGCTGGTCTAGCCTGGGGTGGTGGGTCCCGTGCAGCTGGTCTAGCCTGGGGTGGTGGGTCCCGTGCAGCTGGTCTAGCCTGGGGTGGTGGGTCCCGTGCAGCTGGTCTAGCCTGGGGTGGTAGGTCCCGTGCTTAACCTGCTTGTGGGTGCAGCTGGTCTAGCCTGGGGTGGTAGGTCCCGTGCAGCTGGTCTAGCCTGGGGTGGTGGGTCCCGTGCAGCTGGTCTAGCCTGGGGTGGTGGGTCCCGTGCAGCTGGTCTAGCCTGGGGTGGTGGGTCCCGTGCAGCTGGTCTAGCCTGGGGTGGTGGGTCCCGTGCAGCTGGTCTAGCCTGGGGTGGTGGGTCCCGTGCAGCTGGTCTAGCCTGGGGTGGTGGGTCCCGTGCAGCTGGTCTAGCCTGGGGTGGTGGGTCCCGTGCAGCTGGTCTAGCCTGGGGTGGTGGGTCCCGTGCAGCTGGTCTAGCCTGGGGTGGTGGGTCCCGTGCAGCTGGTCTAGCCTGGGGTGGTGGGTCCCGTGCAGCTGGTCTAGCCTGGGGTGGTGGGTCCCGTGCAGCTGGTCTAGCCTGGGGTGGTGGGTCCCGTGCAGCTGGTCTAGCCTGGGGTGGTGGGTCCCGTGCAGCTGGTCTAGCCTGGGGTGGTGGGTCCCGTGCAGCTGGTCTAGCCTGGGGTGGTGGGTCCCGTGCAGCTGGTCTAGCCTGGGGTGGTGGGTCCCGTGCAGCTGGTCTAGCCTGGGGTGGTGGGTCCCGTGCAGCTGGTCTAGCCTGGGGTGGTGGGTCCCGTGCAGCTGGTCTAGCCTGGGGTGGTGGGTCCCGTGCAGCTGGTCTAGCCTGGGGTGGTGGGTCCCGTGCAGCTGGTCTAGCCTGGGGTGGTGGGTCCCGTGCAGCTGGTCTAGCCTGGGGTGGTGGGTCCCGTGCAGCTGGTCTAGCCTGGGGTGGTGGGTCCCGTGCAGCTGGTCTAGCCTGGGGTGGTGGGTCCCGTGCAGCTGGTCTAGCCTGGGGTGGTGGGTCCCGTGCAGCTGGTCTAGCCTGGGGTGGTGGGTCCCGTGCAGCTGGTCTAGCCTGGGGTGGTGGGTCCCGTGCAGCTGGTCTAGCCTGGGGTGGTGGGTCCCGTGCAGCTGGTCTAGCCTGGGGTGGTGGGTCCCGTGCAGCTGGTCTAGCCTGGGGTGGTGGGTCCCGTGCAGCTGGTCTAGCCTGGGGTGGTGGGTCCCGTGCAGCTGGTCTAGCCTGGGGTGGTGGGTCCCGTGCAGCTGGTCTAGCCTGGGGTGGTGGGTCCCGTGCAGCTGGTCTAGCCTGGGGTGGTGGGTCCCGTGCAGCTGGTCTAGCCTGGGGTGGTGGGTCCCGTGCAGCTGGTCTAGCCTGGGGTGGTGGGTCCCGTGCAGCTGGTCTAGCCTGGGGTGGTGGGTCCCAGTGCAGCTGGTCCCTAGCCTAGCCTGGGGTGGTGGGTCCCGTGCAGCTGGTCTAGCCTGGGGTGGTGGGCCGTGGGTCTAGCCTGGTGGTGGGTCCCGTGCAGCTGGTCTAGCCTGGGGTGGTGGGTCCCGTGCAGCTGGTCTAGCCTGGGGTGGTGGGTCCCGTGCAGCTGGTCTAGCCTGGGGTGGTGGGTCCCGTGCAGCTGGTCTAGCCTGGGGTGGTGGGTCCCGTGCAGCTGGTCTAGCCTGGGGTGGTGGGTCGCGTGCAGCTGGTCTAGCCTGGGGTGGTGGGTCCCTCCTTAACCTGCTTGTGGGGGGCAGCTGGTCTAGCCTGGGGTGGTGGGTCCCTCCTTAACCTGCTTGTGGGCTGCAGCTTGTCTAGCCTGGGGTGGTGGGTCCTTCCTTAACCTGCTTGTGGGGGCAGCTGGTCTAGCCTGGGGTGGTGGGTCCTTCCTTAACCTGCTTGTGGGGGCAGCTGGTTTAGCCTGGGGTGGTGGGTCCTTCCTTAACCTGCGTGTGGGGGCAGCTGGTTTAGCCTGGGGTGGTGGGTCCTTCCTTAACCTGCTTGTGGGGGCAGCTGGTCTAGCCTGGGGTGGTAGGTCAGGTCCCGTCTTAACCTGCTTGTGGGGTGCAGCTGGTCTAGCCTGGGGTGGTGGGCCCCGTCTTAACCTGCTTGTGGGGTGCAGCTGGTCTAGCCTGGGGTGATGGGTCCCTCCTTAACCTGCTTGTGGGGTGCAGCTGGTCTAGCCTGGGGTGGTAGGTCAGGTCCCTCTTCACCTGCTTGTGGGTGGCAGCTGGTCTAGCCTGGGGTGGTAGGTCCCGTCTTAACCTGCTTGTGGGGTGCAGCTGGTCTAGCCCGGGGTGATGGATCCCGTCTTAACCTGCTTGTGGGGTGCAGCTGGTCTAGCCCGGGGTGGTGGGTCCCGTCTTAACCTGCTTGTGGGATGCAGCTGGTCTAGCCTGGGGTGGTGGGTCCCGTCTTAACCTGCTTGTGGGGTGCAGCTGGTCTATCCTGGGGTGGTGGGTCCCGACTTAACCTGCTTGTGGGGTGCAGCTGGTCTAGACTGGGGTGGTGGGTCCCTCCTTAAAATGCTTGTGGGTGCAGCTGGTCTAGCCTGGGGTGGTGGGTCCCTTCTTAACCTGCTTGTAGGGTGCAGCTGGTCTAGCCTGGGGTGGTGGGTCCCTCCTTAACCTGCTTGTGGGGTGCAGCTGGTCTAGCCTGGGGTGGTGGGTCCCGTCGTAACCTGCTTGTGGGTGCAGCTGGTCTAGCCTGGTGTGGTAGGTCCCTCCTTAACCTGCTTGTGGGGTGCAGCTGGTCTAGCCTGGGGTGGTAGGTCAGGTCCCGTCTTAACCTGCTTGTGGGCTGCAGCTGGTCTAGCCTGGGGTGGTGGGTCCCTCCTTAACCTGATTGTAGGGTGCAGCTGGTCTAGCCTGGGGTGGTGGGTCCCTCCTTAACCTGCTTGTGGGGTGCAGCTGGTCTAGCCTGGGGTGGTGGGTCCCGTCTTAACCTGCTTGTGGGGTGCAGCTGGTCTAGCCTGTGCTGGTAGGTCAGGTCCGGTCTTAACCTGCTTGTGGGCTGCAGCTTGTCTAGCTTGGGGTGGTGGGTCCCTCCTTAACCTGCTTGTAGGATGCAGCTGGTCTAGCCTGGTGTGGTGGGTCCCTCCTTAACCTGCTTGTAGGGTACAGCTGGTCTAGCATGGGGTGGTGGGTCCTTCCTTAACCTGCTTGTGGGGGGCAGCTGGTCTAGCCTGGGGTGGTGGGTCCTTCCTTAACCTGCTTGTGGGGGGCAGCTGGTCTAGCCTCGGGTGGTAGGTCAGGTCCCGTCTTAACCTGCTTGTGGAGTGCAGCTGGTCTAGCCTGGGGTGGTGGGTCCCTCCTTAACCTGCTTGTGGGGTGCAGCTGGTCTAACCTGGGGTGGTGGGTCCCTCCTTAACCTGCTTGTGCGGGGCAGCTGGTCTAGCCTGGGGTGGAAGGTCAGGTCCCGTCTTAACCTGCTTGTGAGGTGCAGCTGGTCTAGCCTGGGTTGGTGGGTCCCTCCATAACCTGCTTATGGGGTGCAGCTGGTCTAGCCTGGGGTGGAAGGTCAGGTCCCGTCTTAACCTGCTTGTGGGGTGCAGCTGGTATAGCCTGGGGTGGCATGTCAGGTCCCGTCTTAACCTGCTTGTGGGGTGCAGCTGGTCTAGCCTGGGGTGGTGGGTCCCGTCTTAACCTGCTTGTGGGGTGCAGCTGGTCTAGCTTGGTGTGGTAGGTCAGGTCCCGTCTTAACCTGCTTGTGGGGTGCAGCTGTTCTAGCCTGGTGTGGTAGGTCAGTTCCCGTCTTAACCTGCTTGTGGAGTGCAGCTGGTCTAGCCTGGGGTGGTAGGTCAGTTCCCGTCTTAACCTGCTTGTGGGGTGCAGCTGGTCTAGCCTGGAGTGGTAGGTTCCTCCTTAACCTGCTTGTGGGGTGCAGCTGGTCTAGCCTGGGGTGGTAGGTCAGGTCCCTCTTCACCTGCTTGTGGGTGGCAGCTGGTCTAGCCTGGGGTGGTAGGTCCCGTCTTAACCTGCTTGTGGGGTGCAGCTGGTCTAGCCCGGGGTGATGGGTCCCGTCTTAACCTGCTTGTGGGGTGCAGCTGGTCTAGCCCGGGGTGGTGGGTCCCGTCTTAACTTGCTTGTGGGTGCAGCTGGTCTAGCCTGGGGTGGTGGGTCCCGTCTTAACCTGCTTGTGGGTGCAGCTGGTCTAGCCTGGGGTGGTGGGTCCCGTCTTAACCTGCTTGTGGGTGCAGCTGGTCTAGCCTGGGGTGGTGGGTCCCGTCTTAACCTGCTTGTGGGTGCAGCTGGTCTAGCCTGGGGTGGTGGGTCCCGTCTTAACCTGCTTGTAGGGTGCAGCTGGTCTAGCCTGGGGTGGTGGGTCCCGTCTTAACCTGCTTGTGGGTGCAGCTGGTCTAGCCTGGGGTGGTGGGTCCCGTCTTAACCTGCTTGTGGGTGCAGCTGGTCTAGCCTGGGGTGGTGGGTCCCTCCTTAACCTGCTTGTGAGGTGCAGCTGGTCTAGCCTGGGTTGGTGGGTCCCTCCATAACCTGCTTATGGGGTGCAGCTGGTCTAGCCTGGGGTGGAAGGTCAGGTCCCGTCTTAACCTGCTTGTGGGGTGCAGCTGGTCTAGCCTGGGGTGGCATGTCAGGTCCCGTCTTAACCTGCTTGTGGGGTGCAGCTGGTCTAGCCTGGGGTGGTGGGTCCCGTCTTAACCTGCTTGTGGGGTGCAGCTGTTCTAGCCTGGTGTGGTAGGTCAGTTCCCGTCTTAACCTGCTTGTGGAGTGCAGATGGTCTAGCCTGGGGTGGTAGGTCAGTTCCCGTCTTAACCTGCTTGTGGGGTGCAGCTGGTCTAGCCTGGAGTGGTAGGTTCCTCCTTAACCTGCTTGTGGGGTGCAGCTGGTCTAGCCTGGGGTGGTAGGTCAGGTCCCTCTTCACCTGCTTGTGGGTGGCAGCTGGTCTAGCCTGGGGTGGTAGGTCCCGTCTTAACCTGCTTGTGGGGTGCAGCTGGTCTAGCCCGGGGTGATGGGTCCCGTCTTAACCTGCTTGTGGGGTGCAGCTGGTCTAGCCCGGGGTGGTGGGTCCCGTCTTAACCTACTTGTGGGGTGCAGCTGGTCTAGCCCGGGGTGGTGGGTCCCGTCTTAACCTGCTTGTGGGTGCAGCTGGTCTAGCCTGGGGTGGTGGGTCCCGTCTTAACCTGCTTGTGGGTGCAGCTGGTCTAGCCTGGGGTGGTGGGTCCCGTCTTAACCTGCTTGTGGGTGCAGCTGGTCTAGCCTGGGGTGGTGGGTCCCGTCTTAACCTGCTTGTGGGTGCAGCTGGTCTAGCCTGGGGTGGTGGGTCCCGTCTTAACCTGCTTGTAGGGTGCAGCTGGTCTAGCCTGGGGTGGTGGGTCCCGTCTTAACCTGCTTGTGGGTGCAGCTGGTCTAGCCTGGGGTGGTGGGTCCCGTCTTAACCTGCTTGTGGGTGCAGCTGGTCTAGCCTGGGGTGGTGGGTCCCGTCTTAACCTGCTTGTGGGTGCAGCTGGTCTAGCCTGGGGTGGTGGGTCCCGTCTTAACCTGCTTGTGGGTGCAGCTGGTCTAGCCTGGGGTGGTGGGTCCCGTCTTAACCTGCTTGTGGGTGCAGCTGGTCTAGCCTGGGGTGGTGGGTCCCGTCTTAACCTGCTTGTGGGTGCAGCTGGTCTAGCCTGGGGTGGTGGGTCCCGTCTTAACCTGCTTGTGGGTGCAGCTGGTCTAGCCTGGGGTGGTGGGTCCCGTCTTAACCTGCTTGTGGGTGCAGCTGGTCTAGCCTGGGGTGGTGGGTCCCGTCTTAACCTGCTTGTGGGTGCAGCTGGTCTAGCCTGGGGTGGTGGGTCCCGTCTTAACCTGCTTGTGGGTGCAGCTGGTCTATCCTGGGGTGGTGGGTCCCGTCTTAACCTGCTTGTGGGTGCAGCTGGTCTAGCCTGGGGTAGTGGGTCCCGTCTTAACCTGCTTGTGGGTGCAGCTGGTCTATCCTGGGGTGGTGGGTCCCGTCTTAACCTGCTTGTGGGTGCAGCTGGTCTATCCTGGGGTGGTGGGTCCCGTCTTAACCTGCTTGTGGGTGCAGCTGGTCTAGCCTGGGGTGGTGGGTCCCGTCTTAACCTGCTTGTGGGTGCAGCTGGTCTAGCCTGGGGTGGTGGGTCCCGTCTTAACCTGCTTGTGGGTGCAGCTGGTCTATCCTGGGGTGGTGGGTCCCGTCTTAACCTGCTTGTGGGTGCAGCTGGTCTAGCCTGGGGTGGTGGGTCCCGTCTTAACCTGCTTGTGGGTGCAGCTGGTCTAGCCTGGGGTGGTGGGTCCCGTCTTAACCTGCTTGTGGGGTGCAGCTGTTCTAGCCTGGGGTAGTGGAGGAAAATGAGATTGTGGTACACATAGGGGAAGGATCCAGATGGATGTGGTATATAATGCCAAGAAGTAGGATACGGGGAGAGAGGGGAGGGGGAAGTTAGGGTGGTATGGTTCGAGGGAGGATTCATGATGACTTTTACTTTTATGTATAACAATCAGGGCTGGTCAAGAGATGAATCCCTGTACCCAGTGACAGAATGCACTGCTGCTCGAGTTCTATATATCCCTACTGAACTTACTGCTGGTATCATGACTTGAAGGTAGGTAGGTAGGTAAGTAGGTGTGTGTGTGTGTGTGTGTGTGTGTGTGTGTGTGTGTGTGTGTGTGAGAGAGAGAGAGAGAGAGAGAGAGAGAGAGAGAGAGAGAGAGAGAGAGAGAGAGAGAGAGAGAGAGAGAGAGAGAGAGAGAGAGAGAGAGAGAGAGAGAGAGGTCTGGCAACAAACTAACTTGCATCAAGGTTGAAGTAGTAATCGGTGATGTAAATTACAAAAAAATACAGGTACCTGGTGACTCTTGGCACCAGATTACTAGTGGTGCCAAATGGGCATGTGTGTCAAGTAGAGAGGAGTAGGAGGTGCCAAGCATGGGCAGGTGGGCACGGTACTGGGGCAAGAGAGTACGGAAAGATAAGCGCAAAAGACATCTTGAACGGTAGAAGGAAAAGATGGGTAGAAGGTAAACATGAGTGGAAGGTAAACATGTTGGAAGGTAAACATGAGTGGAAGGTAAACATGTTGGAAGGTAAACATGTTGGAAGGTAAACATGAGTGGAAGGTAAACATGAGTGGAAGGTAAACGTGAGTGGAAGGTAAACATGAGAGGAAGGTAAACATGAGTGGAAGGTAAACATGAGTGGAAGGTAAACATGAGTGGAAGGTAAACGTGAGTGGAAGGTAAACATGAGTGGAAGGTAAACATGAGTGGAAGGTAAACATGAGTCGAAGGTAAACATGAGTGGAAGGTAAACGTGAGTGGAAGGTAAACGTGAGTGGAAGGTAAACGTGAGTGGAAGGTAAACGTGAGTGGAAGGTAAACGTGAGTGGAAGGTAAACATGAGTGGAAGGTAAACATGAGTGGAAGGTAAACATGAGTGGAAGGTAAACATGAAAGGAAGGTAAACATGAGTGGAAGGTAAACATGAGTGGAAGGTAAACATGAGTGGAAGGTAAACATGAGTGGAAGGTAAACATGAAAGGAAGGTAAACATGAGTGGAAGGTAAACATGAGTGGAAGGTAAACATGAGTGGAAGGTAAACATGAAAGGAAGGTAAACATGAGTGGAAGGTAAACATGAGTGGAAGGTAAACATGAGTGGAAGGTA
This sequence comes from Cherax quadricarinatus, assembly GCF_038502225.1. Lineage (NCBI taxonomy): Eukaryota > Metazoa > Arthropoda > Malacostraca > Decapoda > Parastacidae > Cherax > Cherax quadricarinatus. The sequence continues at coordinate 2,826,677 of NC_091363.1, forward strand.
AACATGAGTGGAAGGTAAACGTGAGTGGAAGGTAAACATGAGAGGAAGGTAAACATGAGTGGAAGGTAAACATGAGTGGAAGGTAAACATGAGTGAAAGGTAAACATGAAAGGAAGGTAAACATGAGTGGAAGGTAAACATGAGTGGAAGGTAAACATGAGTGGAAGGTAAACATGAAAGGAAGGTAAACATGAGTGGAAGGTAAACATGAGTGGAAGGTAAACATGAGTGAAAGGTAAACATGAAAGGAAGGTAAACATGAGTGGAAGGTAAACATGAGTGGAAGGTAAACATGAGTGGAAGGTAAACATGAAAGGAAGGTAAACATGAGTGGAAGGTAAACATGAGTGGAAGGTAAACATGAGTGGAAGGTAAACATGAGTGGAAGGTAAACATGAGTGGAAGGTAAACGTGAGTGGAAGGTAAACATGAGTGGAAGGTAAACATGAAAGGAAGGTAAACATGAGTGGAAGGTAAACATGAGTGGAAGGTAAACATGAGTGGAAGGTAAACATGAGTGGAAGGTAAACGTGAGTGGAAGGTAAACATGAGTGGAAGGTAAACATGAGTGGAAGGTAAACATGAGTGGAAGGTAAACATGAGTGGAAGGTAAACATGAGTGGAAGGTAAACATGAGTGGAAGGTAAACATGAGTGGAAGGTAAACATGAGTGGAAGGTAAACATGAGTGGAAGGTAAACATGAGTGGAAGGTAAACATGAGTGGAAGGTAAACATGAGTGGAAGGTAAACATGAGTGGAAGGTAAACATGAGTGGAAGGTAAACATGAGTGGAAGGTAAACGTGAGTGGAAGGTAAACATGAGTGGAAGGTAAACATGAGTGGAAGGTAAACATGAGTGGAAGGTAAACATGTTGGAAGGTAAACATGAGTGGAAGGTAAACATGTTGGAAGGTAAACATGACTGAAAGGTAAACATGAGTGGAAGGTAAACATGAGTGGAAGGTAAACATGAGTGGAAGGTAAACATGAGTGGAAGGTAAACATGAGTGGAAGGTAAACATGAGTGGAAGGTAAACATGTTGGAAGGTAAACATGAGTGGAAGGTAAACATGAGTGGAAGGTAAACATGAGTGGAAGGTAAACATGAGTGGAAGGTAAACATGACTGAAAGGTAAACATGAGTGGAAGGTAAACATGAGTGGAAGGTAAACATGAGTGGAAGGTAAACATGAGTGGAAGGTAAACATGAGTGGAAGGTAAACATGAGTGGAAGGTAAACATGAGTGGAAGGTAAACATGAGTGGAAGGTAAACATGAGTGGAAGGTAAACGTGAGTGGAAGGTAAACATGAGTGGAAGGTAAACATGAGTGGAAGGTAAACATGAGTGGAAGGTAAACATGAGTGGAAGGTAAACATGAGTGGAAGGTAAACATGAGTGGAAGGTAAACATGAGTGGAAGGTAAACATGAGTGGAAGGTAAACATGTTGGAAGGTAAACATGAGTGGAAGGTAAACATGAGTGGAAGGTAAACATGTTGGAAGGTAAACATGAGTGGAAGGTAAACATGAGTGGAAGGTAAACATGTTGGAAGGTAAACATGAGTGGAAGGTAAACATGAGTGGAAGGTAAACATGAGTGGAAGGTAAACATGTTGGAAGGTAAACATGTTGGAAGGTAAACATGACTGAAAGGTAAACATGAGTGGAAGGTAAACATGTTGGAAGGTAAACATGAGTGGAAGGTAAACATGAGTGGAAGGTAAACATGAGTGGAAGGTAAACATGAAAGGAAGGTAAACATGAGTGGAAGGTAAACATGAGTGGAAGGTAAACATGAAAGGAAGGTAAACATGAGTGGAAGGTAAACATGAGTGGAAGGTAAACATGAAAGGAAGGTAAACATGAAAGGAAGGTAAACATGAGTGGAAGGTAAACATGAGTGGAAGGTAAACATGAGTGGAAGGTAAACATGAAAGGAAGGTAAACAGTGGAAGGTAAAGTGGAAGGTAAACATGAGTGGAAGGTAAACATGAAGTGGAAGGTAAACATGGAAGGTAAACATGAGTGGAAGGTAAACATGATTGGAAGGTAAACATGAGTGGAAGGTAAACATGAGTGGAAGGTAAACATGAGTGGAAGGTAAACATGGAAGGTAAACATGAAAGGAAGGTAAACATGATGAGTGTAAACATGAAGGTAAACATGAGTGGAAGGTAAACATGAGTGGAAGGTAAACATGAGTGGAAGGTAAACATGAAAGGAAGGTAAACATGAAGGAAGGTAAACATGAGTGGAAGGTAAACATGAGTGGAAGGTAAACATGAAAGGAAGGTAAACATGAGTGGAAGGTAAACATGAACTGGAAGGTAAACATGAGTGGAAGGTAAACATGTAAACATGAAAGGAAGGTAAACATGAGTGGAAGGTAAACATGAAGTGGAAGGTAAACATGAAGGTAAACATGGAAGGTAAACATGAAAGGAAGGTAAACATGAGTGGAAGGTAAACATGAAAGGAAGGTAAACATGAAAGGAAGGTAAACATGAGTGGAAGGTAAACATGAGTGGAAGGTAAACATGAAAGGAAGGTAAACATGAAAGGAAGGTAAACATGAGTGGAAGGTAAACATGAAAGGAAGGTAAACATGAAAGGAAGGTAAACATGAAAGGAAGGTAAACATGAAAGGAAGGTAAACATGAAAGGAAGGTAAACATGAAAGGAAGGTAAACATGAAAGGAAGGTAAACATGAAAGGAAGGTAAACATGAAAGGAAGGTAAACATGAGTGGAAGGTAAACATGAAAGGAAGGTAAACATGAAAGGAAGGTAAACGTGAAAGGAAGGTAAACATGAAAGGAAGGTAAACATGAAAGGAAGGTAAACATGAAAGGAAGGTAAACATGAAAGGAAGGTAAACATGAAAGGAAGGTAAACATGAAAGGAAGGTAAACATGAGTGGAAGGTAAACATGAAAGGAAGGTAAACATGAAAGGAAGGTAAACATGAAAGGAAGGTAAACATGAAAGGAAGGTAAACATGAAAGGAAGGTAAACATGAAAGGAAGGTAAACATGAAAGGAAGGTAAACATGAAAGGAAGGTAAACATGAAAGGAAGGTAAACATGAAAGGAAGGTAAACATGAGTGGAAGGTAAACATGAAAGGAAGGTAAACATGAAAGGAAGGTAAACATGAAAGGAAGGTAAACATGAAAGGAAGGTAAACATGAGTGGAAGGTAAACATGAAAGGAAGGTAAACATGAAAGGAAGGTAAACATGAAAGGAAGGTAAACATGAGTGGAAGGTAAACATGAAAGGAAGGTAAACATGAAAGGAAGGTAAACATGAAAGGAAGGTAAACATGAAAGGAAGGTAAACATGAAAGGAAGGGTAAACATGAGTGGAAGGTAAACATGAAAGGAAGGTAAACATGAAGGAAGGTAAACATGAAAGGAAGGTAAACATGGTGGAAGAATTAAACATGAAAGGAAGATGAAACATGAAGGAGTGAGCATGGAGGAGATGACATGAGGTGGAGATGACATGTAGAAGGAGATGACATGAAGGAGGAGGTAAACATGAAGGAAGCAAACTGAAAGGTAAACATGTTGGAAGGTAAACATGAGTGGAAGGTAAACATGTTGGAAGGTAAACATGACTGAAAGGTAAACATGACTGAAAGGTAAACATGACTGAAAGGTAAACATGACTGAAAGGTAAACATGACTGAAAGGTAAACATGAGTGGAAGGTAAACATGACTGAAAGGTAAACATGAGTGGAAGGTAAACATGAGTGGAAGGTAAACATGAGTGGAAGGTAAACATGTTGGAAGGTAAACATGAGTGGAAGGTAAACATGAAAGGAAGGTAAACATAGAGGAAAATTAAACATGAAGAAGGTAAACATGAAAGGAGGAGTAAACATGAAAGGAAGGTAAACATAGGTGGAAGTAAACATGAAAGGAAGGTAAGCATGAAGGAAGGTAAACATGAAGGAAGGTAAACATGAGTGGAAGGTAAACATGAAGGAAGGTAAACATGAAGGAGGTAAACATACAGAAGGAAGGTAAACATGGAAGGAAATTAAACATGAAAGGAAGGGTAAACTGTAGGTGGAAGGTAAACATGAAGGAAGGTGAAAAACATGAAGGAGGAGCAAACATGAAGGAGTAAACATGAAGGAGAGGTAAACATGAAAGGAGATGAAGCATGTGAGTGGAAGAGTAAACATGAAGAGGAAGGTAAACATGAGTGGAAGGTAAACACAGAGAAGGAGGAGTAAACATGAAAGGAAGATGGGAAAAGCAGAAGGAGAGGAATTATTAGACATGAAAGGAAGGTAAACATGAAGGGAAGATGAAAGGCATAAGAGGAAGATGGGAGAAAACATAGAAGGAAGAATGAAAACATGAAGGAAGGTAAACATGGTGGAGGTAAACATGGAGTGGAAGGGTAAGCATGAAGGAAGAGTGAAGCACTGAAGGAAGAGTAAACATAGTGGAAGGTAAACATGAAGGAAGAGGTAAGCAAACATAGTGGAAGGTAAACATGAAGGTAAACATGAAGGAGGTAAACCTTAGAAAGGGAAGGTAAACATGAAAGGGAGGTAAACATGAAAAGGAAGGTAGACATACAGAAAGGAGGTAAACATGAAGGAGGGTAAACATGGTGGAAGGAGCAAGCATAGTGGAGATAAACATGAAAGGAGTAAACATGAAGAAGATAAACATGGGTGGAAGTAAGCATGGAAGGTAAACATGAAGGAAGTGAAACATGAAGGAAGGTAAACCTTGAAGTGAAACATAGCAGAGAAGTCAAACATGAAGGAGAATGAAACATGGTGGAGGTAAACATGAAAGGAAGGTAAACATGAAAGGAAGGTAAACATGAAAGGAAGGTAAACATGAAAGGAAGGTAAACATGAAAGGAAGGTAAACATGAAAGGAAGGTAAACATGAGTGGAAGGTAAACATGAAAGGAAGGTAAACATGAAAGGAAGGTAAACATGAGTGGAAGGTAAACATGAAAGGAAGGTAAACATGAAAGGAAGGTAAACATGAAAGGAAGGTAAACATGAAAGGAAGGTAAACATGAAGGAAGGAGTAAACATGGAGGAAGGTAAACATGAAAGGACGGTAAACATGAGTGGAAGGTAAACATGAAAGGAAGGTAAACATGAGTGGAAGGTAAACATGAAAGGAAGGTAAACATGAAAGGAAGGTAAACATGAAAGGAAGGTAAACATGAGTGGAAGGTAAACATGAAAGGAAGGTAAACATGAAAGGAAGGTAAACATGAAAGGAAGGTAAACATGAGTGGAAGGTAAACATGAAAGGAAGGTAAACATGAGTGGAAGGTAAACATGAAAGGAAGGTAAACATGAAAGGAAGGTAAACATGAAAGGAAGGTAAACATGAAAGGAAGGTAAACATGAAAGGAAGGTAAACATGAAAGGAAGGTAAACAAGAAAGGAAGGTAAACATGAAAGGAAGGTAAACATGAAAGGAAGGTAAACATGAGTGGAAGGTAAACATGAAAGGAAGGTAAACATGAAAGGAAGGTAAACATGAAAGGAAGGTAAACATGAGTGGAAGGTAAACATGAGTGGAAGGTAAACATGAGTGGAAGGTAAACATGAAAGGAAGGTAAACACGAAAGGAAGGTAAACATGAAAGGAAGGTAAACATGAGTGGAAGGTAAACATGAAAGGAAGGTAAACATGAAAGGAAGGTAAACATGAAAGGAAGGTAAACATGAAAGGAAGGTAAACATGAGTGGAAGGTAAACATGAAAGGAAGGTAAACATGAAAGGAAGGTAAACATGAAAGGAAGGTAAACATGAAAGGAAGGTAAACATGAGTGGAAGGTAAACATGAAAGGAAGGTAAACATGAAAGGAAGGTAAACATGAAAGGAAGGTAAACATGAAAGGAAGGTAAACATGAAAGGAAGGTAAACATGAAAGGAAGGTAAACATGAAAGGAAGGTAAACATGAAAGGAAGGTAAACATGAAAGGAAGGTAAACATGAAAGGAAGGTAAACATGAAAGGAAGGTAAACATGAAAGGAAGGTAAACATGAAAGGAAGGTAAACATGAAAGGAAGGTAAACATGAAAGGAAGGTAAACATGAAAGGAAGGTAAACATGAAAGGAAGGTAAACATGAAAGGAAGGTAAACATGAGTGGAAGGTAAACATGAGTGGAAGGTAAACATGAAAGGAAGGTAAACATGAAAGGAAGGTAAACATGAGTGGAAGGTAAACATGAAAGGAAGGTAAACATGAGTGGAAGGTAAACATGAGTGGAAGGTAAACATGAAAGGAAGGTAAACATGAAAGGAAGGTAAACATGAGTGGAAGGTAAACATGAAAGGAAGGTAAACATGAGTGGAAGGTAAACATGAGTGGAAGGTAAACATGAAAGGAAGGTAAACATGAAAGGAAGGTAAACATGAGTGGAAGGTAAACATGAGTGGAAGGTAAACATGAAAGGAAGGTAAACATGAAAGGAAGGTAAACATGAAAGGAAGGTAAACATGAAAGGAAGGTAAACATGAAAGGAAGGTAAACATGAAAGGAAGGTAAACATGAGTGGAAGGTAAACATGAAAGGAAGGTAAACATGAAAGGAAGGTAAACATGAAAGGAAGGTAAACATGAAAGGAAGGTAAACATGAAAGGAAGGTAAACATGAAAGGAAGGTAAACATGAAAGGAAGGTAAACATGAAAGGAAGGTAAACATGAAAGGAAGGTAAACATGAAAGGAAGGTAAACATGAGTGGAAGGTAAACATGAGTGGAAGGTAAACATGAAAGGAAGGTAAACATGAGTGGAAGGTAAACATGAAAGGAAGGTAAACATGAAAGGAAGGTAAACATGAAAGGAAGGTAAACATGAGTGGAAGGTAAACATGAAAGGAAGGTAAACATGAAAGGAAGGTAAACATGAAAGGAAGGTAAACATGAAAGGAAGGTAAACATGAAAGGAAGGTAAACATGAGTGGAAGGTAAACATGAGTGGAAGGTAAACATGAGTGGAAGGTAAACATGAAAGGAAGGTAAACATGAGTGGAAGGTAAACATGAGTGGAAGGTAAACATGAGTGGAAGGTAAACATGAAAGGAAGGTAAACATGAAAGGAAGGTAAACATGAGTGGAAGGTAAACATGAGTGGAAGGTAAACATGAGTGGAAGGTAAACATGAGTGGAAGGTAAACATGAGTGGAAGGTAAACATGAGTGGAAGGTAAACATGAGTGGAAGGTAAACATGAGTGGAAGGTAAACATGAGTGGAAGGTAATCATGAGTGGAAGGTAAACATGAGTGGAAGGTAAACATGAGTGGAAGGTAAACATGAGTGGAAGGTAAACATGAGTGGAAGGTAAACATGAGTGGAAGGTAAACATGAGTGGAAGGTAAACATGAAAGGAAGGTAAACATGAAAGGAAGGTAAACATGAAAGGAAGGTAAACATGAAAGGAAGGTAAACATGAAAGGAAGGTAAACATGAAAGGAAGGTAAACATGAAAGGAAGGTAAACATGAAAGGAAGGTAAACATGAAAGGAAGGTAAACATGAAAGGAAGGTAAACATGAGTGGAAGGTAAACATGAAAGGAAGGTAAACATGAAAGGAAGGTAAACATGAAAGGAAGGTAAACATGAGTGGAAGGTAAACATGAAAGGAAGGTAAACATGAAAGGAAGGTAAACATGAAAGGAAGGTAAACATGAGTGGAAGGTAAACATGAAAGGAAGGTAAACATGAAAGGAAGGTAAACATGAAAGGAAGGTAAACATGAAAGGAAGGTAAACATGAAAGGAAGGTAAACATGAGTGGAAGGTAAACATGAGTGGAAGGTAAACATGAGTGGAAGGTAAACATGAGTGGAAGGTAAACATGAGTGGAAGGTAAACATGAGTGGAAGGTAAACATGAGTGGAAGGTAAACATGAGTGGAAGGTAATCATGAGTGGAAGGTAAACATGAGTGGAAGGTAAACATGAGTGGAAGGTAAACATGAGTGGAAGGTAAACATGAGTGGAAGGTAAACATGAGTGGAAGGTAAACATGAGTGGAAGGTAAACATGAGTGGAAGGTAAACATGAGTGGAAGGTAAACATGAAAGGAAGGTAAACATGAGTGGAAGGTAAACATGAGTGGAAGGTAAACATGAGTGGAAGGTAAACATGAGTGGAAGGTAAACATGAGTGGAAGGTAAACATGAGTGGAAGGTAAACATGAGTGGAAGGTAAACATGAGTGGAAGGTAAACATGAGTGGAAGGTAAACATGAGTGGAAGGTAAACATGAGTGGAAGGTAAACATGAGTGGAAGGTAATCATGAGTGGAAGGTAAACATGAGTGGAAGGTAAACATGAGTGGAAGGTAAACATGAGTGGAAGGTAAACATGAGTGGAAGGTAAACATGAGTGTTATGTATACACAAGTGAAGCATACATGGGTGAGGTGCACATGAGACAGACAAGCTCTGGAGAGAGGTCCACATGAGAAACTCGATGTGCACATGGATATCCAAGATGCACATGGGACAGACACAAGCAATGTAAGTAGGTACACATGGATGTCTCTCAGACATCTACCTAGACCAGTTCTGAATGAGATTTAAAGGCTCCAAAATAACACTACCCTTTTTTAAAACGCACTTTTTCGAAAATTTTACCTTATCTTTTCAATATACCCGAGAAAAAAACATCAAAAACAAGTGACTAAAAGTCAGAGTTAAACGTGTGTGTGTGTGTGTGTGTGTGTGTGTGTGTGTGTGTGTGTGTGTGTGTGTGTGTGTGTGTGTGTGTGTGTGTGTGTGTGTTGATACAATATATTTAAGATGCATCAATCATGGCCAGTCTACCTCGGCTCAACATACATAAGTGTGAGTGTTAAGATGCATCAATCATGGTCAGTCTACCTCGGCTCAACATAAACAAGTGTGAGTGTTAAGATGCATCAATCATGGCCAGTCTACCTCGGCTCAACATAAACAAGTGTGTGTAAGATGCATCAATCATGGTCAGTCTACCTCGGCTCAACATAAACAAGTGTGAGTGTTAAGATGCATCAATCATGGTCAGTCTACCTCGGCTCAACATAAACAAGTGTGTGTAAGATGCATCAATCATGGCCAGTCTACCTCGGCTCAACATAAACAAGTGTGTGTAAGATGCATCAATCATGGCCAGTCTACCTCGGCTCAACATAAACAAGTGTGTGTAAGATGCATCAATCATGGTCAGTCTACCTCGGCTCAACATAAACAAGTGTGTGTAAGATGCATCAATCATGGCCAGTCTACCTCGGCTCAACATAAACAAGTGTTAAGATGCATCAATCATGGCCAGTCTACCTCGGCTCAACATAAACAAGTGTTAAGATGCATCAATCATGGCCAGTCTACCTCGGCTCAACATAAACAAGTGTGAGTGTTAAGATGCATCAATCATGGCCAGTCTACCTCGGCTCAACATAAACAAGTGTGAAAGTTAAGATGCATCAATCATGGCCAGTCTACCTCGGCTCAACATACATAAGTCAGTTAATACATAAAAGTAATGAAATTAAATCATTTCATGATTTTCAGGTGGAATTTCAGCCCAAATTATTATAATCTTTCATCTCATTCTTTGGCGAAAAACCATCGTAAGACTGATGGGGATAATCTTCCAGCACAGTCTAACAAGACTGTCTTGTCCTCCAACACAGTCTAACAAGACTGTCTTGTCTTCCAACACAGTCTAACAAGACTGTCTTGTCTTCCAACACAGTCTAACAAGACTGTCTTGTCCTCCAACACAGTCTAACAAGACTGTCTTGTCCTTCAACACAGTCTAACAAGACTGACTTGTCTTCCAACACAGTCTAACAAGACTGTCTTGTCCTTCAACACAGTCTAACAAGACTGTCTTGTCTTCCAACACAGTCTAACAAGACTGTCTTGTCCTCCAACACAGTCTAACAAGACTGACTTGTCTTCTAACACAGTCAAACAAGACTGTCTTGTCTTCCAACACAGTCAAACAAGACTGTCTTGTCTTCCAACACAGTCTAACAAGACTGTCTTGTCTTCCAACACAGTCTAACAAGACTGTCTTGTCTTCCAACACAGTCTAACAAGACTGTCTTGTCTTCCAACACAGTCTAACAAGACTGACTTGTCCTCCAACACAGTCTAACAAGACTGTCTTGTCTTCCAGCACAGTCTAACAAGACTGTCTTGTCTTCCAACACAGTCTAACAAGACTGTCTTGTCTTCCAACACAGTCTAACAAGACTGTCTTGTCTTCCAACACAGTCTAACAAGACTGTCTTGTCCTTCAACACAGTCTAACAAGACTGTCTTGTTCTCCAACACAGTCTAACAAGACTGTCTTGTCCTTCAACACAGTCTAACAAGACTGTCTTGTCCTCCAACACAGTCTAACAAGACTGTCTTGTCCTCCAACACAGTCTAACAAGACTGTCTTGTCCTCCAACACATTCTAACAAGACTGTCTTGTCCTCCAACACAGTCTAACAAGACTGTCTTGTCCTCCAACACATTCTAACAAGACTGTCTTGTCCTCCAACACAGTCTAACAAGACTGTCTTGTCCTCCAACACATTCTAACAAGACTGTCTTGTCCTCCAACACAGTCTAACAAGACTGTCTTGTCCTCCAACACATTCTAACAAGACTGTCTTGTCCTCCAACACAGTCTAACAAGACTGTCTTGTCCTCCAACACAGTCTAACAAGACTGTCTTGTCCTCCAACACAGTCTAACAAGACTGTCTTGTCCTCCAACACAGTCTAACAAGACTGTCTTGTCCTTCAACACAGTCTAACAAGACTGTCTTGTCCTCCAACACAGTCTAACAAGACTGTCTTGTCCTCCAACACAGTCTAACAAGACTGTCTTGTCCTCCAACACATTCTAACAAGACTGTCTTGTCCTCCAACACAGTCTAACAAGACTGTCTTGTCCTCCAACACATTCTAACAAGACTGTCTTGTCCTCCAACACAGTCTAACAAGACTGTCTTGTCCTCCAACACAGTCTAACAAGACTGTCTTGTCCTCCAACACATTCTAACAAGACTGTCTTGTCCTCCAACACAGTCTAACAAGACTGTCTTGTCCTCCAACACATTCTAACAAGACTGTCTTGTCCTCCAACACAGTCTAACAAGACTGTCTTGTCCTCCAACACATTCTAACAAGACTGTCTTGTCCTCCAACACTGTCTAACAAGACTGTCTTGTCCTCCAACACATTCTAACAAGACTGTCTTGTCCTCCAACACAGTCTAACAAGACTGTCTTGTCCTCCAACACATTCTAACAAGACTGTCTTGTCCAACACAGTCTAACAAGACTGTCTTGTCCTCCAACACATTCTAACAAGACTGTCTTGTCCTCCAACAACGTCTAACAAGACTGACTTGTCCTCCAACAATATATAAATTAAGATACGCTGCACAACAACCTATTATCCGGATGATTTTCGACCTGTTAAAATCTCTATCATGAACTAGATCTTAGCAGAGCTAAACGTTGTCCTAATGAGAGCTAGTTCTGTTCAGTGTATTTGGTCCTTATTATCATGGGTAGCATATTGCACGAGCTGTGTTAACAGTGTAAATAAACTGACTAGTTAGTAGCCTGATTACCCCAGTGTGCTGGAGAGGTGGACAACCCGTACACAAGGTACAGAGTGAGAGAGCTCAGGTGTGGAAAGTGTGGGTAGAGTGGCATACTTTTGACGAGAGTCAAGAGTTTTCCTACTCTGGAAGCCGGCCCTGGGCCAGGCTTGTCTGGTGCCTGCTTGGTCAGCCAGGCTATTACTGCTAGTGGCCTGCTGGCCCACATATCCGTCACAGCCTGGTTCATCCGCCTGTGACGGATGAACCAGGACTAAGAATGTTGATACAATATTCTCTTATTGTACCCACGGCGTCCCTGCTTTTCACTGGGTTTATTCTACACATTCTCCTATATCTCTCACTACAGTATGTTGTTATGACAGTGTGCACATTTGAGACAAGGACCACTAGCGAGTACATATCGAGGACTCTGAGGCGTTTAAGGGTTGTTTTATACAGTGTTTTACATACAGTGTTCCTCTTGTGTTCATTCTTCCCACATCAATCGGCTAGAAATTGTCACCCTTCAAAGTTAGGTCGTCATGAGAGTATGGGGTATGGGGAAGAGGACTAGATGGGGTGGGGGGTTAAGCAGGAGTGTGGGGTGAGGGCTGGAGAGTGGGGGGGTAAGACTGTGGGGGCAGGAGTGTGGGGAGGGAAGAGTCTCCAGGTATCGACTGTGGGCACCACATAGTTATCGTCTTAAAGACGGCCGGTTGAGGCGTCCACAGGTATTGTTGATGTTTCTCATGCCTACCCACACGCCCACCTACCCACACACACGCCCACTTACCCACACACCCACTTACCCACACGCCCACCTACCCACACGCCAAGCCACACCTCACAAGACTGCCTATAGATAGTATGACCGCCCACGCTTATAAAAGACTACCTTTATTTAACACAGCTAATATATAGACACATACATATCTAGTATACAAGGACACATACACAGCCAGTATTCAGGGACACATACACAGCTAGTATACAGGGACACATACACAGCTGGGTACACACATTCTAGTATACCTGGACACACATACAGCTAGTATACAGGGACACATAGCTAGTACACAGGGACACACACACAGCTAGTATACAGGGACACATACACAGCTAGTATACAGGGACACATACTCAGCTAGTATACAGGGACACATACACAGCTAGTATACAGGGACATATACACAGCTAGTATACAGGGACACATACACAGCTAGTATACAGGGACACATACACAGCTAGTATACAGGGACATGACACACAGCTAGTATACAGGGACATGACACACAGCTAAGGTACACAAAATACAACTGTCAGTAGAGGTTTGGAGCTCGTAAGCAGGTGGGCGGGCTGAGGTGGGTAGGTGACTTGAGGATTGAGGTTAGCCGGCATATTAGGCGTATACAGGTGTGTGATGGAAGGTGCACGACAGATGTGCGTTACAGGTGTATGACAGGTGTGTGTGATGGAAGGTGTGTTACAGGTGTGTATGACAGGTGTGTGATGGAAGGTGTGTTGCAGGTGTGTGATGGAAGGTGTTACAGGTATGTGATGGAAGGTGTGTTACAGGTGTGTGATGGAAGGTGTGTTACAGGTATGTGATGGAAGGTGTGTTACAGGTATGTGATGGAAGGTGTGTTACAGGTATGTGATGGAAGGTGTGTTACAGGTATGTGATGGAAGGTGTGTTACAGGTATGTGATGGAAGGTGTGTTACAGGTGTGTGATGGAAGGTGTGTTACAGATGTGTGATGGAAGGTGTGTATGACAGGTGTGCGATGGAAGGTGTGTTTCAGGTGTGTGGTGGAAGGTGTGTTACAGGTGTGTGATGGAAGGTATGTTACAGGTGTATGGCAGGTGTGTATGACAGGTGTGTGACAGGTGTTTATGGCAGGTGTGTGATACATGTTGATATGGGAGGCCAGGACATACGACTGGACATTACGTAATGCTTTAAGACGAAAGAAAAGGCTTTAGGACACGTGAAAGAGCTCTAGACACGGGAGGAAGCTCTAGACACGGGAGGGAGCTCTAAACACGGGAGGGAGCTCTAAACACGGGAGGGAGCTCTAAACACGGGAGGGAGCTCTAAACACGGGAGGGAGCTCTAGACACGGGAGGGAGCTCTAGATACGGGAGGGAGCTCTAGATATGGGAAGGAGCTCTAGACACGGGGAGCTCTAGACATGGGAGGGAGCCCTAGATACGGGAGAGAGCTCTAGACACGTGAGAAGGACTTCTAGATAAGGGAGGGAGCTCTAAACACGGAAAGCTCTAGACATGGGAGAGAGCTTTAGACACGGGAGTTCTAGACATGGGAGAGAGCTCTAGACACTTGAAAGGGAGCTCTAGGACACGTGAAAGGGAGCTCTGGACACATGAGAGAGCTCTAGACACGGAAGAGCTATAAACACGGACGGGAGCTCTAGACACGGGAGAGCTCTAGACACGGGAGAGAGCTCTAGACACGGGAGAGAGCTCTAGACACTTGATAGGGAGCTCTAAACAAGAGGGAGCTCTAGGACACGTGAAAGGGGGCTCTAGACACGGGAGAGAGCTCTATACACGGGAGAGAGCTCTAGACACGGGAGAGAGCTCTAGACACGGGAGCTTTAGACACGGGAGGGAGCTCTAGGCACGGGACGGAGCTCTAGACACGGGACGGAGCTCTATAGACACGGGAGAGAACTCTAGACACGGGAGAGAGCTCTAGACACGGGAGAGAGCTCTAGACACGGGAGAGAGCTCTAGACACGGGAGGGAGCTCTAGACACGGGAGGGAGCTTTAGACACGGGAGGGAGCTTTAGACACGGGAGGGAGCTTTAGACACGGGAGAGAACTCTAGACACGGGAGAGAGCTCTAGACACGGGAGAGAGCTCTAGACACGGGAGTGAGCTCTAGACACGGGAGAGAGCTCTAGACACGGGAGAGAGCTCTAGACACGGGAGAGAGCTCTAGACACGGGAGCTCTAGACACGGGAGGGAGCTTTAGACACGGGAGAGAGCTCTAGACACGGGAGAGAGCTCTAGACACGGGAGAGAGCTCTAGACACGGGAGAGAGCTCTAGACACGGGAGGGAGCTCTAGACACGGGAGGGAGCTCTAGACACGGGAGGGAGCTCTATAGACACGGGGAAAGCTCTTAAGTAGCGGAGATCCTTGATACAAGTGGATAAGAAGTGAAACAGCACAAGCCTCTGTGAAGCCTCTGTGAAGCAGGTTTCATTCGAGGGAAGCTCTATGAGCGTAGCGTGCTTATGACTGGGTGTCTCTTTCTGCCTAGCGATTACCGGACGGAAGATCGAGCCTTCAACACTCTTTCCCGTAACTGACCCATACTGCTTTAACGCTTCATGTGAAAATAATAATAATAATACCACCACCACTACTACTACTAGTAATAATAATACCACCACTACTACTACTACTACTAGTAATAATACCACCACCACTACTACTACTACTACTAGTAATAATAATACCACCACTACTACTACTAGTAATACCACCACTACTACTAGTAATAATACCACCACTACTACTACTACTAGTAATAATAATACCACCACTACTACTAGTAATAATACCACCACTACTACTACTACTAGTAATAATAATACCACTACTACTACTAGTAATAATACCACCACTACTACTACTACTAGTAATAATAATACCACTACTACTACTACTAGTAATAATAATACCACTACTACTACTAGTAATAATACCACCACTACTACTACTAGTAATAATACCACCACTACTACTACTACTAGTAATAATAATACCACCACTACTACTAGTAATAATACCACCACTACTACTACTACTAGTAATAATAATACCACCACTACTACTAGTAATAATACCACCACTACTACTACTACTACTAGTAATAATAATACCACTACTACTACTAGTAATAATACCACCACTACTACTACTACTAGTAATAATACCACCACTACTACTACTACTACTACTAGTAATAATACCACCACTACTACTACTACTAGTAATAATACCACCACTACTACTACTACTAGTAATAATACCACCACTACTACTACTACTACTAGTAATAATACCACCACTACTACTACTAGTAATAATACCACCACTACTACTACTACTAGTAATAATACCACCACTACTACTACTACTAGTAATAATACCACCACTACTACTACTACTAGTAATAATACCACCACTACTACTACTACTAGTAATAATACCACCACTACTACTACTAGTAATAATACCACCACTACTACTACTAGTAATAATACCACCACTACTACTACTACTAGTAATAATACCACCACTACTACTACTACTACTAGTAATAATACCACTACTACTACTACTACTACTACTAGTAATAATAATACCACTACTACTACTAGTAATAATACCACCACTACTACTACTACTAGTAATAATACCACCACAACTACTACTACTAGTAATAATACCACCACAACTACTACTACTAGTAATAATACCACCACTACTACTACTAGTAATAATACCACCACTACTACTACTAGTAATAATACCACCACTACTACTACTAGTAATAATACCACCACTACTACTACTAGTAATAATACCACCACTACTACTACTACTACTAGTAATAATACCACCACTACTACTACTAGTAATAATACCACCACTACTACTACTAGTAATAATACCACCACTACTACTACTACTAGTAATAATACCACCACAACTACTACTACTAGTAATAATACCACCACTACTACTACTAGTAATAATACCACCACTACTACTACTAGTAATAATACCACCACTACTACTACTAGTAATAATACCACCACTACTACTACTACTAGTAATAATACCACCACAACTACTACTACTAGTAATAATACCACCACTACTACTACTAGTAATAATACCACCACTACTACTACTAGTAATAATACCACCACTACTACTACTACTACTAGTAATAATACCACCACTACTACTACTACTACTAGTAATAATAATAAAAATAATAATAATACCACCACAACTACTACTACTACTAGTAATAATAATAATAATACCACCACAACTACTACTACTACTAGTAATAATAATAATAATAATAATAATAATACCACCACAACTACTACTACTACTAGTAATAATAATAATAATAATAATAATACCACCACAACTACTACTAGTTATAATAATAATAACTATAATAATAAATGCTCGGTCAGGGGCTGATTTTACTATGAAACTTGAGGGCCCCTAATCCCGGAGGGGCCCCTAATCCCGGAGGGGCCCCTGAAGCCACTTTAGACCACAATGCTTAAAAATTTGGGGTTTACTGTATTAGGCGCTTTTAAAATGATTAATATAGTGTAATTTAACACAATTAAAATAAATATTAAATGGTTATTAAGGGGCCCCATAACAGTTCAATCTTCAGGGCCCCCAGTTCAGGGCTCGGGTAGCCAGGATTCACGGTGTCGCCCTGCAGAGTGTGTTTAAGGGGGGTTTACTCTCAAGTTTCTTTTATAGTGGTAATCAAGCTCTGGAAAAGCTCCCTTGAGCCTTGTGTTATTACTAAGCTCTTTCTGCAGTGAGCTGTTAGTGAGCTGTGGGTTCATATAGATGGCCCATAATAGTGCCACCACACGTTGTAAAACCCACTGGGAGCGTTGCTCACTGTGGCAAGACCTCTACACAGAGTGAAGTAAGGTAAAGCTCTATACAGAGTGAAGTAAGGTAAAGATCTACACAGAGTGAAGCAAGTGAAGCTCTACACAGAGTGAAGTAAGGTAAAGCTCTACACAGAGTGAAGCAAGTGAAGCTCTACACAGAGTGAAGTAAGATGAAGATCTACACAGAGTGAAGTAAGGTAAAGCTCTACACAGAGTGAAGCAAGTGAAGTTCTACACAGAGTGAAGTAAGATGAAGATCTACACAGAGTGAAGATGAAGCTCTACACAGAGTGAAGCAAGTGAAGCTCTACACAGAGTGAAGATGAAGATCTACACAGAGTGAAGTAAGATGAAGATCTACACAGAGTGAAGCAAGTGAAGCTCTACACAGAGTGAAGATGAAGATCTACACAGAGTGAAGTAAGATGAAGATCTACACAGAGTGAAGCAAGTGAAGCTCTACACAGAGTGAAGCTCTACACAGAGTGAAGCAAGTTAAGCTCTACACAGAGTGAAGTAAGATGATCTACACAGAGTGAAGCAAGTGAAGCTCTACACAGAGTGAAGCAAGTGAAGCTCTACACAGAGTGAAGTAAGATTAAGATCTACACAGAGTGAAGCAAGATGAAGCTCTACACAGAGTGAAGCAAGTGAAGCTCTACACAGAGTGAAGCAAGTGAAGCTCTACACAGAGTGAAGCAAGTGAAGCTCTACACAGAGTGAAGCAAGTGAAGCTCTACACAGAGTGAAGCAAGTGAAGCTCTACACAGAGTGAAGTAAGATTAAGATCTACACAGAGTGAAGCAAGATGAAGCTCTACACAGAGTGAAGCAAGTTAAGCTCTACACAGAGTGAAGCAAGTGAAGCTCTACACAGAGTGAAGTAAGATGATCTACACAGAGTGAAGCAAGATGAAGCTCTACACAGAGTGAAGCAAGTGAAGCTCTACACAGAGTGAAGTAAGATGATCTACACAGAGTGAAGCAAGTGAAGCTCTACACAGAGTGAAGCAAGTGAAGCTCTACACAGTGAAGCAAGTGAAGCTCTACACAGAGTGAAGATTAAGATCTACACAGAGTGAAGCAAGTGAAGCTCTACACAGAGTGAAGCAAGTGAAGCTCTACACAGAGTGAAGCAAGTGAAGCTCGACACAGAGTGAAGCAAGTGAAGCTCTACACAGAGTGAAGCAAGTGAAGCTCTACACAGAGTGAAGTAAGATTAAGATCTACACAGTGAAGCAAGTGAAGCTCTACACAAAGTGAAACAAGTTAAGCTCTACACAGAGTGAAGCAAGTGAAGCTCTACACAAAGTGAAACAAGTTAAGCTCTACACAGAGTGAAGCAAGTTAAGCTCTACACAGAGTGAAGTAAGATGAAGATCTACACAGTGAAGCAAGTGAAGCTCTACACAAAGTGAAACAAGTTAAGCTCTACACAGAGTGAAGCAAGTGAAGCTCTACACAGAGTGAAGCAAGTGAAGCTCTACACAGAGTGAAGCAAGTGAAGCTCTACACAGAGTGAAGTAAGATGAAGATCTACACAGAGTGAAGCAAGTGAAGCTCTACACAGAGTGAAGTAAGATTAAGATCTACACAGAGTGAAGCAAGTGAAGCTCTACACAGAGTGAAGCAAGTGAAGCTCTACACAGAGTGAAGCAAGTGAAGCTCTACACAGAGTGAAGCAAGTGAAGCTCTACACAGTGAAGCAAGTGAAGCTCTACACAGT
Organism: Cherax quadricarinatus; assembly: GCF_038502225.1. Taxonomy (NCBI): domain Eukaryota; kingdom Metazoa; phylum Arthropoda; class Malacostraca; order Decapoda; family Parastacidae; genus Cherax; species Cherax quadricarinatus. Next base: position 2,845,696 of record NC_091363.1, read on the forward strand.
GAAACAAGTTAAGCTCTACACAGAGTGAAGCAAGTGAAGCTCTACACAGAGTGAAGCAAGTGAAGCTCTACACAGTTAAACAAGATAAAACTCTACACAGAGTTAACCAAATAAAGCTCTGAACAGAGTAAGCAAGATAAAGCTCTACATAGAGTTAAGCAAAATAAAGTCCTGCACAGTTAAGGAAGATAAAGCTCTATCGAGTGAAACAAGATGAAGCTCTACACGGAAAAACATGATACAGCTCTACAGAGAGCGAAACGTCCCAACAGAAGCTGATGTGTCTACCATACCTCTGTTATTCATTATTGTAGTACTTACGCAAGAGGAAATTATGTGACATCCACCCTCTACTGTGACACTGACATCCACCCTCTACTGTGACACTGACATCCACCCTCTACTGTGACACTGACATCCACCCTCTACTGTGACACTGACATCCACCCTCTACTGTGACACTGACATCCACCCTCTACTGTGACACTGACATCCACCCTCTACTGTGACACTGACATCCAACCTCTACTGTGACACTGACATCCAACCTCTACTGTGACACTGACATCCAACCTCTACTGTGACACTGACATCCAACCTCTACTGTGACACTGACATCCACCCTCTACTGTGACACTGACATCCACCCTCTACTGTGACACTGACATCCACCCTCTACTGTGACATCCACCCTCTACTCTGACACTCTGACATCCACCCTCTACTCTGACATCCACCCTCTACTGTGACATCCACCCTCTACTGTGACACTGACATCCACCCTCTACTCTGACATCCACCCTCTACTCTGACATCCACCCTCTACTCTGACACTGACATCCACCCTCTACTGTGACACACTGACCTCCACCCTCTACTGTGACACTGACCTCCACCCTCTACTGTGACACACTGACATCCACCCTCTACTGTGACACACTGACATCCACCCTCTACTGTGACACTGACCTCCACCCTCTACTGTGACACACTGACATCCACCCTCTACTGTGACACACTGACATCCACCCTCTACTGTGAAACACTGACCTCCACCCTCTACTGTGAAACACTGACCTCCACCCTCTACTGTGACACACTAACCTCCACCCTCTACTGTGACACTCTGACATCCACCCTCTACTGTGACACTGACATCCACCCTCTACTGTGACACTCTGACATCCACCCTCTACTGTGACACTCTGACATCCCTCTACTGTGACACTCTGACATCCACCCTCTACTGTGATACACTGACCTCCACCCTCTACTGTGACACACTGACCTCCACCCTCTACTGTGACACACTGACCTCCACCCTCTACTGTGACACACTGACATCCACCCTCTACTGTGACACACTGACATCCACCCTCTACTGTGACACTCTGACATCCACCCTCTACTGTGACACTGACATCCACCCTCTACTGTGACACTGACCTCCACCCTCTGTGACACTGACCTCCACCCTCTACTGTGACACTGACCTCCACCCTCTACTGTGACACACTGACATCCACCCTCTACTGTGACACACTGACATCCACCCTCTACTGTGACACACTGACATCCACCCTCTACTGTGACACACTGACATCCACCCTCTACTGTGACACTGACATCCACCCTCTACTGTGACACTGACATCCACCCTCTACTGTGACACTGACCTCCAACCTCTACTGTGACACACTGACCTCCAACCTCTACTGTGACACACTGACCTCCAACCTCTACTGTGACACACTGACCTCCAACCTCTACTGTGACACACTGACCTCCAACCTCTACTGTGACACACTGACCTCCAACCTCTACTGTGACACACTGACCTCCAACCTCTACTGTGACACACTGACCTCCAACCTCTACTGTGACACACTGACATCCATCCTCTACTGTGACACACTGACATCCATCCTCTACTGTGACACACTGACATCCATCCTCTACTCTGACATCCAACCTCTACTCTGACATCCATCCTCTACTCTGACATCCATCCTCTATTCTGACATCCATCCTCTACTCTGACACACTGACCTCCACCCTCTACTCTGAATGGCACACTGACATCCACCCTCTACTCTGAATGACACACTGACATCCACCCTCTACTCTGAATGGCACACTGACATCCACCCTCTACTCTGAATGGCACACTGACATCCACCCTCTACTCTGAATAGCACGCTGACATCCACCCTCTACTCTGAATGGCACACTGACATCCACCCTCTACCCTGAATGACACACTAACCTCCACCCTCTACTCTGAATGGCACACTGACATCCACCCTCTACTCTGAATGGCACACTGACATCCACCCTCTACCCTGAATGACACACTAACCTCCACCCTCTACTCTGAATGGCACACAGACATCCACCCTCTACTCTGAATGGCACACTGACATCCACCCTCTACCCTGAATGGCACACTGACATCCACCCTCTACCCTGAATGGCACACTGACATCCACCCTCTACTCTGAATGGCACACTGACATCCACCCTCTACTCTGAATGGCACACTGACATCCACCCTCTACTCTGAATGGCACACTGACATCCACCCTCTACTCTGAATGGCACACTGACATCCACCCTCTACTCTGAATGGCACACTGACATCCACCATCTACTCAATGGCACACTGACCTCCACCCTCTACTCTGAATGGCACACTGACCTCCACCCTCTACTCTGAATGACACACTGACATCCACCCTCTACTCTGACACACTGACATCCACCCTCTACTCTGAATGGCACACTGACATCCACCCTCTACTCTGAATGACACACTGACATCCACCCTCTACTCTGAATGATACTCTGACCTCCACAATCTACTCTGAACTGCAAAATCTACTCTGAATGATACTCTGACCTCCACCATCTACTCAACACTTCCATCAATTATTTCTTATCATTAAAACAAATTCACAACTCCCATTACATTTTTTTTTTGTTTCGAGTTTGCATAGTCAGAAGTATATTCAATGTTACTTTCATTTCCTGACGGTCTCTTCTGGCCACGGTACAATACATAAGGCTTTATCGTTTTACCTCAATATATTTTTTTCCTAACTAGAACCAGGCTTTTCTACTAAGAAAAAATTATTGTATTATCTAAGAGAAGTTCTGTGAGCAGTCGTCTCCGCTTCTAGTAGTAGCGTTCTTCATTAACCATCCTACACATTCTCTTTCCTTTTTTTCTTGAAGAGAATGAGGCTGGAGCACATGTCTAGTGGCCTGTGTGTACTGACATGATTCATGTATATTACGCTTATCACCAGATAATTCCAGCTGGTCGTCAACTATAAGGACTCATCACGTTCTTATTTGAACACAACGAGATGTCTGGGGGTAATGTTCCCTCATGTGTGTGTATGAAGAGTGTATAAAGGTCTTGGTTCTTGTACACTTACAGGAGTTATGTCAGCGTACTCACGGCACAGCTACTCTTCACCGCTAGTATTTTACACAGCCTGCCGAGCCTCTTGCTTAAGGGGCACGTAAGTTCTCTTCTCCTCTAACAACATATTCATTTTTCCCTTATAATCTACCTTGTGCATAATTACTATCGTGTTTACTTTGTCTGTTTTCGTAAGGTGAAGTTTAGGATCTTTCCTTAATTCATGGTATGACTTAACAAATCTTTGAGGACAATTGTGTTGCAGAGGTGTCAGCAAAGCTCAGACCTCTGCAACACAATTGTAAATACGATAGTAATTATGGACAAGGAAAATTATACGGAAAAAATGAACATAAATTAGGGGACAGGGAAACTCACGAGTCCCTTAAGCACTGACTGAATACCATGTGCAAATCTGGCAGCAAATTCAGATTTATCCAGGTGCTGGCAGAACTTGAGGAGGTTCACTAAACTTGTAGGAGCAGTGAAGATTCTGCCAACATATTACCTTGTAAGCCAACATGAGTACAATCCGTCATGTTTCATACATCATCCACCTTGAAATTCACTTAAATTTGGACCAGCCATCAAGACGAATGCTGTCTCTAAACCACCTCGTAATTACTCTACAAAACCTGTTCTCCAGTACAATCACAAACAGGCGATCTTAATGCAGAACAACCCACATGGGGATGTAAATCTTTGGCTCTAGATCTTTCGCACTCTCGCGCGTCAAGAGCTACGTAATGTTGCAAGACAGCAGCAGATAGGAGGGGGAAATTCTTCGAGACACGGTAGAAAGGATCAGTGGCGGTCTATCTGTTGTCTTGCAATACTTAATAGCTCCTGATGACGCACACGTGTGAAAGATCTAAAGGTATCCATCCCCCGTGGCTTGATCTGCAC
>NC_091363.1:2850128-2882628 GCF_038502225.1 Cherax quadricarinatus
CGACGACCACCACTGTTGCTGACGACCACCACCACCACTGTTACTGCCTGTCTGTCCACCACCACTGTTACTGTCTGTCCTCCGCCACTGTTGCTGACGACCACCACCACTGTTACTGCCTGTCTGCCTACCGCCACTGTTGCTGACGACCACCACCACTGTTACTGGCGACCACCACTGTTGCTGCCTGTCTGCCTACCGCCACTGTTGTTGACGACCACCACGACTTACTGACGACCACTACCACTGTTACTGCCTGTCTGCCCACCACCACTGTTACTGACGACCACCACCATTACTGCCTGTCTGCCCACCACCACTGTTACTGCCTGTCTGCCAACCACCACTGTTACTGCCTGTCTGCCCACCACCACTGTTACTGCCTGCTTGCCCACCACAACTGTTGCTGACGACGACCACCACCACTGTTGCTGACGACCACCACCACCACTGTTACTGCCTGTCTGCCCACCACCACTTACTGCCTGTCTGTCCACCGCCACTGTTGCTGACGACCACCACCACTTACTGTCTGTCCACCACCACAGTTGCTGACGACCACCACCACTATTGCTGACGACCACCACCACTGTTACTGTCTGCCCTCCACCACTATTGTTGACTGCCACCACCACTGTTACTGACGACCATCACAACTGTTACTGACGATCACCACTGTTTTTTACCACCACTGTTATTGACCACCACCACCACTTACTAACCATCACCACTGTTACTAACCACCACCACCACTGTTACTGACCACAACCACCACTGTTACTAACCACCGCCACTGTTACTGACCACCACCACCGTTACTGACCACCAACACTACTGTTACTGATCACCACCACTGTTACTGGCCACCACCACCACTGTTACTGATCACCACCACCACGACTGTTACTGGCCACCACCACTGTTACTAACCACCACTACCACCACCACTGTTACTGATCACTACCACCACTGTTACTGACCACCACCACCACTTACTAACCACCACCACCACTGTTAGTGACCATCACCACCACTGTTACTGAACAAAACCACCACTTACTAACCCCCGCCACTGTTACTGACCACCACCACCACCGTTACTACCAACACTACTGTTACTGACCACCAACACTACCGTTACTGACCACCAGCACTACTGTTACTGACCACCACCACCACTGTTACTGACCACCACCACCGTTACTGACCACCACTGTTACTAACCAACACCACTGTTACTGATCACCACTGTTACTGACCACCACCACCGTTACTAACCACCACCATTGTTACTAACCACCACCATTGTTACTAACCACCACCACTGTTACTGACCACCACCACTGTTACTAACCAACACCACTATTACTAATCACCACTGTTACTAACCACCACCACTGTTACTAACCACCACCACTGTTATTGATCACCACTGTTACTAACCATCACCACTTACTAACCACCACCACTGTTACTGATCACCACTGTTAATGACCACCACCACTGTTACTGACCACCACCACTGTTACTGACCACCACCATTGTTACTAACCACCACCATTGTTACTAACCACCACCACTGTTACTGACCACCAACAAACACAGAATACAACCTCGTTCATATTTGCTAATATACAGGGCCTTAAGCCATCCACCAACAACAAAATACCTTTTATCAGTGGACTTCTAGAGGAGTCTAATGCAATGTTTGCAGCCTTCACAGAGACTCACACAAAAGATCACTTTGACAGAGAAATATGGATAAGTGGTTACAACCTTTTTAGATGCGACAGAAAAAAAAACAGGCAACAAGGGGGATTTGGCCTGTATGTCAAAGAGTCCCTTATCTGCACGGAGTTGCTGAACACCACAAATGAGGTAGTTGAAGTTCTATCAATAAAGATCGAGAACCAAAACCTAGTCATTGTGGTTGTATACAAGCCACCAGATGCAACCTCACAACAGTTCAAGGAACAGCTACTGAAAATTGATTACAGTTTGGAAAACCTTCCAGCTCCATCCCCAAACATCTTACTGCTTGGTGATTTCAACCTAAGGCATACAAAATGGAAGAATGTAGCAAATGTTATAGCTGAAACAATCCCCGGAGGTAGCGCAGATGAAAGGTCACACACACATGAGCTACTAAGTCTCTGCGAAAAACACACCTTAAGCCAGCAGATAGTGGAGCCAACAAGACTAGAAAACACACTTGACCTTATCTTCACATATAATGAGGACCTGATAAGAGACATAAGAATATCAAAAACAACTAATTCCGGTCACAACCTAATCGAAGTCCAGACGTACATGCATAGGGGTCCTGATCAGCAGAGTGCATGTACCTGTGAAGGTGTCTTCACAAAATACAACTTCAACAAGAACATCAACTGGGACCAGGTAAACCATGTCCTAAACGAAACATGTTGGGAAGATATCTTAAATGACATGGATCCAAACCAGTGCCTTGAAAGGATCAACTTCCTGGCAGCCGAAGCATGTTCTAGGCATATTCCCCTAAGAAAGAAGAGCAGGAGTAAACTAGAGAAAGACGCTCCCTCTACAGAAGACGACGAAGAGTCACTGAGCTCCTCAGGAGTGCTAGAATATCTGATACACGACCAGGGAAGTGGAAACTAACGAACTTAAGTTAAATGACTCTTACAGGAACCAGGAGAGGCAGGAGGAGCTTAAAGCTATTAGTGAAATTGAAAGAAATTCAAAATATTTCTTTTCATATGCCAAAAACAAGGCAAATACCACATCTAGTATCGAGCCCTTACTCAGACAGGATGGGACTTACACAGATGACAACAAGGAAATGAGTGAAATATTGAAATCCCAGTACGACTCTGTGTTTAGTGAACCACTAATCGGTCTGAGGATCGATGACCCAAATGATTTCTTCATGAATGAGCCTCAAAACTCCATAAATGTATGCCAGATTTCCGACATTACCCTAACTCCGATAGATTTCGAAAAAGCCATTGACAACATGCCTATGCACTCAGCCCCGGGCCCAGACTCATGGAACTCTGTTTTCATTAAGAACTGCAAGAAACCCCTCTCGCGTGCCCTAAGTACACTATGGAGGAGGAGCTTGGACATGGGTGAAATTCCACAGTCACTTAAAACAACGGATATAGCCCCATTCCATAAAGGTGGCAGCAAAGCATTAGCTAAGAACTATAGACCAATAGCTCTGACGTCCCACATCATAAAAATCTTTGAAAGAGTGCTAAGAAGCAGGATTGCAAATCACCTGGATTCCCAAAATCTGCACAATCCAGGGCAACATGGGTTCAGGGCAGGTCGCTCCTGCCTCTCACAACTACTGGATCACTATGACATGGCCTTGGATGCACTGGAAGAAAATCAGAATGCAGATGTAATATACACAGACTTTGCAAAAGCATTTGACAAATGCGATCATGGCGTAATAGCCCATAAAAACGTGCTAAAGGAATAACTGGGAAAGTAGGGAGATGGATCTTCAACTTCGAGGACAAATTCCAACTACTCCGTTATGGAAAATTGGAGGAGATAATAACTAGAACAGAGTATACTACTGACTCCGGCCATACAACAGAGCGGAAAAATAATGTAAGGGACCTGGGAGTAGTAATGTCTGAGGATCTCACTTTCAAGGATCACAACAGTGCCACGATCGCACGTGCAAAGAAAATGATAGGATGGATAATGAGAACTTTCAAAACGAGAGATGCCAAGCCAATGATGATCCTTTTCAAATCACTTGTTCTCTCTAGGCTGGAATACTGCTGTACATTAACATCTCCATTCAAAGCAGGTGAAATCGCAGATCTAGAGAGTGTACAGAGATCCTTTACTGCACGTATAAGTTCTGTCAAGCACCTTAACTACTGGGAACGCTTGGAAGCACTTGACTTGTACTCGTTGGAACGAAGGAGGGAGATATATATCATAATCTACACTTGGAAAATCTTGGAAGGAATGGTCCCAAATCTGCATACAGAAATCACTCCCTACGAAAGTAAAAGACTGGGCAGGCGATGCAAAATGCCCCCAATAAAAAGTAGGGGCACCATTGGCACACTAAGGGAAAACACCATAAGTGTCCGGGGCCCAAAACTGTTCAACAGCCTCCCATCAAGCATTAGGGGAATTGCCAATAAACCCCTGGCTGCCTTCAAGAGAGAGCTGGACAGATACCTAAAGTCAGTGCCGGATCAGCCGGGCTGTGGCTCGTACGTTGGACTGCGTGCGGCCAGCAGTAACAGCCTAGTTGATCAGGCCCTGATCCATCGGGAGGCCTGGTCATGGACCGGGCCGCGGGGGCGTTGATCCCCGGAATAACCTCCAGGTAACCACCACTGTTACTGACCACCACCATTGTTACTGACCACCACCATCGTTACTGACCACCACCATTGTTACTGACCACCATTATTACTAACCACCACCACTGTTACTGACCACCACCACTGTTACTAACCACCACCACTGTTACTAACCACCACCACTGTTACTAACCACCACCACTGTTACTAACCACCACCACTGTTACTAACCACCACCACTTACTAACCACCACCACTGTTACTAACCACCACCACTGTTACTAACCAACACCACCAACTAACATCTCGGTACTTGGATCAAAGCCAATTGCTTCCCAATTCTGGGTTAGTACTGTGATAAATGATCCAAAGACCCAACAAGTTAATAAATTAGACACATGTGCAACACTTAGGAATCCTCAATAAAGACACCTAGGTGTTGCACCTCTACACAGTACCGACCGTACACAGTACCGACCGTACACAGTGCCGACCGTACACAGTACCGACCGTACACAGTACCGACCGTACACAGTGCTGACCGTACACAGTACCGACCGTACACAGTACCGACCGTACACAGTACCGACCGTACACAGTACCGACCGTACACAGTACCGACCGTACACAGTACCGACCGTACACAGTACCGACCGTACACAGTACCGACCGTACACAGTACCGACCGTACACAGTACCGACCGTACACAGTACCGACCGTACACAGTACCAACACACTACTACTGCCCAAACATTTCGTCTGAGTGGTATACTGTCTCCAGTATGACGGTCATCTGTGTGTTGCACTGAAGGTTGCATCACGGGCGAAACGTTTCATCAATGAACATAGCCAAATCTGCATGTATGTCTTATTAATGTCTCGGCGTCATATTAGTTTCTAGCAAGTTACTTGTTACGTGTGTATGTGTTTACCTATTTCACGTATGCAATAATTTCCCAAAAATCATTGTGAAATTAACGAAAAAATATATTTCATGGTGTGTATTATTAAATTATTATAAACTTATCTAAAATATATTTAGTTGGATAAGGTTAAATTAAATTGCGCTTGTTATAATAAGGTCAGGTAAGTTTCCTAAGATACTTTTGGTAGAATATTTTTAATTTTTACATTAACATAAATAAAAATATATATATATCTTTAAACGCATAAGAGAAAATTTTAGAAAGGACTTAATTTTAAATGATTTTAATTGACCAAATTTACCTATTCGGTATACACAATTATATATATATATATATATATATATATATATATATATATATATATATATATATATATATATATATATATATATGTCGTGGCGAATAGGCAGAACTTGCGATCTTGGCTTAAATAGCAACGCTCATCTTGCAATATATGACAAGTGAAAATTTGTGTATGCAATAATTTCGCCAAAATCATTCTGAACCTAACGAAAAAAATATATTTCACTGTGTTTGTTTAGTATTAAATTACTGTAAACAAATCTAAAATATATTTAGTTGGGTTAGGCTAAAATAAATTGTTCTTGTTATAATAAGGTTAGGTAAGTTTTCTAAGATTCTTTTGGTGCAAAATTAAATTTTTTTACATTAACATTATTGAAAAAAAATATATCTTTAAACGTATAAGAGAAAATTTCAGAAAGGACTTAATTTTAAATGAGTTCTTGCTAATTGACCAGTTTTACATATTCGGCACGACATTATATATATATATATATATATATATATATATATATATATATATATATATATATATATATATATATATATGCGTCCCTACTAGTGAGTTTACCGATGCTCGCCATACCTTAAGACTACGTGGACAGTGCCGCGGGGGTCAATGCCCCCGCGGCACGGTCCCAAACCAGGCTTACAGGTGGAACAAAGCCTGATCAAAGATGCTGTTACTGCTGGCCGTACACAGTCCAACGTACGAACCACAGCCCGGCTGATCAAGAAATTAAGGACTGTATCAAGTTCCCTCTTGAAGACAGCCAGGAGTCTGTTCGTAATCAGGGTTATGTACTCAAGAGTAGAAGTCTGAGTCCACATGCATGAGTATGTTAGAACCGCACATGTCTGGGTGCTTTTGTGAATGTAGATGTGTGTGTGTACTCGCCTCCCAGGTGTGACTACACCCAACCTCCCAGGTGTGGCTACACTCACCTCCCAGGTGTGGCTACACTCGCCTCCCAGGTGTGGCTACACTCACCTCCCAGGTGTGACTACACCCAACCTCCCAGGTGTGGCTACACTCACCTCCCAGGTGTGGCTACACTCACCTCCCAGGTGTGGCTACACTCACCTCCCAGGTGTGGCTACACTCACCTCCCAGGTGTGGCTACACTCACCTCCCAGGTGTGGCTACACTCACCTCCCAGGTGTGGCTACACTCACCTCCCAGGTGTGGCTACACTCACCTCCCAGGTGTGGCTACACTCACCTCCCAGGTGTGGCTACACTCACCTCCCAGGTGTGGCTACACTCACCTCCCAGGTGTGGCTACACTCACCTCCCAGGTGTGGCTACACCCAACCTCCCAGGTGTGGCTACACTCACCTCCCAGGTGTGGCTACACTCACCTCTCAGGTGTGGCTACACTCACCTCCCAGGTGTGGCTACACTCACCTCCCAGGTGTGGCTACACTCACCTCCCAGGTGTGACTACACCCAACCTCCCAGGTGTGGCTACACTCACCTCCCAGGTGTGGCTACACTCACCTCCCAGGCGTGGCTACACTCACCTCCCAGGCGTGGCTACACTCACCTCCCAGGCGTGGCTACACTCACCTCCCAGGCGTGGCTACACTCACCTCCCAGGTGTGGCTACACTCACCTCCCAGGTGTGGCTACACTCACCTCCCAGGTGTGACTACACCCAACCTCCCAGGTGTGACTACACCGAACCTCCCAGGTGTGGCTACACTCACCTCCCAGGTGTGACTACACCCAACCTCCCAGGTGTGGCTACACTCACCTCCCAGGTGTGACTACACCCAACCTCCCAGGTGTGACTACACCCAACCTCCCAGGTGTGGCTACACTCACCTCCCAGGTGTAACTACACCCAACCTCCCAGGTGTGGCTACACTCACCTCCCAGGTGTGACTACACCCAATCTCCCAGGTGTGGCTACACCCAACCTCCCAGGTGTGGCTACACCCAACCTCCCAGGTGTGACTACACCCAACCTCCCAGGTGTGACTACACCCAACCTCCCAGGTGTGACTACACCCAACCTCCCAGGTGTGACTACACCCAACCTCCCAGGTGTGACTACACCCAACCTCCCAGGTGTGACTACACTCACCTGCAAGGTGTGGCTACACCCAATCTCCCAGGTGTGGCTACACTCACCTCCCAGGTGTGGCTACACTCACCTCCCAGGTGTGACTACACCCAACCTCCCAGGTGTGGCTACACTCACCTCCCAGGTGTGGCTACACTCACCTCTCAGGTGTGGCTACACTCACCTCCCAGGTGTGGCTACACTCACCTCCCAGGTGTGGCTACACTCACCTCCCAGGTGTGGCTACACTCACCTCCCAGGTGTGGCTACACTCACCTCCCAGGTGTGGCTACACTCACCTCCCAGGTGTGGCTACACTCACCTCCCAGGTGTGGCTACACCCAACCTCCCAGGTGTGGCTACACTCACCTCCCAGGTGTGACTACACCCAACCTCCCAGGTGTGGCTACACTCACCTCCCAGGTGTGACTACACCCAACCTCCCAGGTGTAACTACACCCAACCTCCCAGGTGTGGCTACACTCACCTCCCAGGTGTGACTACACCCAATCTCCCAGGTGTGGCTACACCCAACCTCCCAGGTGTGACTACACCCAACCTCCCAGGTGTGACTACACCCAACCTCCCAGGTGTGACTACACCCAACCTCCCAGGTGTGACTACACCCAACCTCCCAGGTGTGACTACACTCGCCTCCCAGGTGTGGCTACACTCGCCTCCCAGGTGTGGCTACACTCGCCTCCCAGGTGTGGCTACACCCAATCTCCCAGGTGTGGCTACACTCACCTCCCAGGTGTGGCTACACTCACCTCCCAGGTGTGACTACACCCAACCTCCCAGGTGTGGCTACACTCACCTCCCAGGTGTGACTACACCCAACCTCCCAGGTGTGGCTACACTCACCTCCCAGGTGTGGCTACACTCACCTCCCAGGTGTGGCTACACTCACCTCCCAGGTGTGGCTACACTCACCTCCCAGGTGTGGCTACACTCACCTCCCAGGTATGGCTACACCCAACCTCCCAGGTGTGGCTACACTCACCTCCCAGGTGTGACTACACCCAACCTCCCAGGTGTGGCTACACTCACCTCCCTGGCGTGGCTACACTCACCTCCCTGGCGTGGCTACACTCACCTCCCAGGCGTGGCTACACTCACCTCCCAGGCGTGGCTACACTCACCTCCCAGGCGTGGCTACACTCACCTCCCAGGTGTGGCTACACTCACCTCCCAGGTGTGGCTACACTCACCTCCCAGGTGTGACTACACCCAACCTCCCAGGTGTGGCTACACTCACCTCCCAGGTGTGACTACACCCAACCTCCCAGGTGTGGCTACACTCACCTCCCAGGTGTGACTACACCCAACCTCCCAGGTGTGGCTACACTCACCTCCCAGGTGTAACTACACCCAACCTCCCAGGTGTGGCTACACTCACCTCCCAGGTGTGACTACACCCAATCTCCCAGGTGTGGCTACACCCAACCTCCCAGGTGTGACTACACCCAACCTCCCAGGTGTGACTACACCCAACCTCCCAGGTGTGACTACACCCAACCTCCCAGGTGTGACTACACCCAACCTCCCAGGTGTGACTACACCCAACCTCCCAGGTGTGACTACACTCACCTGCAAGGTGTGGCTACACTCGCCTCCCAGGTGTGGCTACACTCGCCTCCCAGGTGTGGCTACACCCAATCTCCCAGGTGTGGCTACACCCAATCTCCCAGGTGTGGCTACACTCACCTCCCAGGTGTGGCTACACTCACCTCCCAGGTGTGGCTACACTCACCTCCCAGGTGTGGCTACACCCAACCTCCCAGGTGCGGCTACACTCACCTCCCAGGTGTGGCTACACTCACCTCCCAGGTGTGGCTACACTCACCTCCCAGGTGTGGCTACACTCACCTCCCAGGTGTGGCTACACTCACCTCCCAGGTATGGCTACACCCAACCTCCCAGGTGTGGCTACACTCACCTCCCAGGTGTGACTACACCCAACCTCCCAGGTGTGGCTACACTCACCTCCCAGGTGTGACTACACCCAACCTCCCAATTGTGGCTACACTCACCTCCCAGGTGTGACTACACCCAACCTCCCAGGTGTGGCTACACTCACCTCCCAGGTGTGGCTGCAATCACCTCTCAGGTGTGGCTACACCCAACCTCCCAGTTGTGGCTACACCCAACCTCCCAGGTGTGACTACACCCAATCTCCCAGGTGTAGCTACACCCAATCTCCCAGGTGTGGCTACACTCACCTCCCAGGTGTGACTACACCCAACCTCCCAGGTGTGGCTACACTCACCTCCCAGGTGTGACTACACCCAACCTCCCAGGTGTGACTACACCCAACCTCCCAGGTGTGGCTACACTCACCTCCCAGGTGTGGCTACACTCACCTCCCAGGTGTGGCTACACTCACCTCCCAGGTGTGGCTACACCGAACCTCCCAGGTGTGGCTACACTCACCTCCCAGGTGTGACTACACTCACCTCCCAGGTGTGGCTACACTCACCTCCCAGGTGTGGCTACACCCAACCTCCCAGGTGTGGCTACACTCACCTCCCAGGTGTGGCTACACTCACCTCCCAGGTGTGGCTACACTCACCTCCCAGGTGTGGCTACACCGAACCTCCCAGGTGTGGCTACACTCACCTCCCAGGTGTGACTACACTCACCTCCCAGGTGTGGCTACACTCACCTCCCAGGTGTGGCTACACCCAACCTCCCAGGTGTGGCTACACTCACCTCCCAGGTGTGGCTACACTCACCTCCCAGGTGTGGCTACACTCACCTCCCAGGTGTGGCTACACTCACCTCCCAGGTGTGGCTACACTCACCTCCCAGGTGTGGCTACACTCACCTCCCAGGTGTGGCTACACCCAACCTCCCAGGTGTGGCTACACTCACCTCCCAGGTGTGGCTACACTCACCTCCCAGGTGTGACTACACCCAACCTCCCAGGTGTGGCTACACTCTCCTCCCAGGTGAGGCTACACTCACCTCCCAGGTGTGGCTACACTCACCTCCCAGGTGTGGCTACACTCACCTCCCAGATGTGGCTACACTCACCTCCCAGATGTGGCTACACTCACCTCCCAGATGTGGCTACACTCACCTCCCAGGTGTGGCTACACTCACCTCCCAGGTGTGGCTACACTCACCTCCCAGGTGTGGCTACACTCACCTCCCAGGTGTGGCTACACTCACCTCCCAGGTGTGGCTACACTCACCTCCCAGGTGTGGCTACACTCACCTCCCAGGTGTGGCTACACTCACCTCCCAGGTGTGGCTACACTCACCTCCCAGGTGTGGCTACACTCGCCTCCCAGGTGTGGCTACACTCACCTCCCAGGTGTGGCTACACTCACCTCCCAGGTGTGGCTACACTCACCTCCCAGGTGTGCCTACACTCACCTCCCAGGTGTGGCTACACTCACCTCCCAGGTGTGGCTACACTCACCTCCCAGGTGTGGCTACACTCACCTCCCAGGTGTGGCTACACTCACCTCCCAGGTGTGGCTACACTCACCTCCCAGGTGTGGCTACACTCACCTCCCAGGTATGGCTACACTCACCTCCCAGGTGTGGCTACACTCACCTCCCAGGTGTGGCTACACTCACCTCCCAGGTGTGGCTACACTCACCTCCCAGGTGTGGCTACACTCACCTCCCAGGTATGGCTACACTCACCTCCCAGGTATGGCTACACTCACCTCCCAGGTATGGCTACACTCACCTCCCAGGTGTGGCTACACTCACCTCCCAGGTATGGCTACACTCACCTCCCAGGTGTGGCTACACTCACCTCCCAGGTGTGGCTACACTCACCTCCCAGGTGTGGCTACACTCACCTCCCAGGTGTGGCTACACTCACCTCCCAGGTGTGGCTACACTCACCTCCCAGGTATGGCTACACTCACCTCCCAGGTATGGCTACACTCACCTCCCAGGTATGGCTACACTCACCTCCCAGGTGTGGCTACACTCACCTCCCAGGTGTGGCTACACTCACCTCCCAGGTGTGGCTACACTCACCTCCCAGGTGTGGCTACACTCACCTCCCAGGTGTGGCTACACTCACCTCCCAGGTGTGGCTACACTCACCTCCCAGGTGTGGCTACACTCACCTCCCAGGTGTGGCTACACTCACCTCCCAGGTGTGGCTACACTCACCTCCCAGGTGTGGCTACACTCGAGATGGACAATTACCTGAGGAAAGAAAGAAGGTAGGTTAAGTAGAGATTAATAAACAACAAGTATTACTGCAGATATTCTGACACCATTAAAACTGTCTCCCTTACCTCCCTCTCTCTCTCTCTCTCTCTCTCTCTCTCCACTAATATATATATATCCCTAACAACTTCTTGTCTTCCCCCTAATACACTAGTTGTCCCGTGGTTCGCGGCGGCGGCAACATTAACCCAACAGAAGATTTTGAGAATTTATAACCCACGCAACGTGTGTATATATATATATATATATATATATATATATATATATATATATATATATATATATATATATATATATATATATATATATATATATATATATATATATATGTCGTGCCGAATAGGCAGAACTTGCGATCTTGGCTTAAATAGCAACGCTCATCTTGCCATATAGGACAAGTGAAAATTTGTGTATGCAATAATTTCGCCAAAATCATTCTGAACCTAACGAAAAAAATATATTTCACTGTGTTTGTTTAGTATTAAATTACTGTAAACAAATCTAAAATATATTTAGTTGGGTTAGGCTAAAATAAATTGTTCTTGTTATAATAAGGTTAGGTAAGTTTTCTAAGATTCTTTTGGTGCAAAATTATAAATTTTTACATTAACATTAATGAAAAAAAAAATATCTTTAAACGTATAAGAGAAAATTTTAGAAAGGACTTAATTTTAAATGAGTTCTTGCTAATTGACCAGTTTTACATATTCGGCACGACATATATATATATATATATATATATATATATATATATATATATATATATATATCAACGATAACAAATCAACAATGGATAGCAACCACTAGGAGGGGGGTAGGGAGAAATGTTGAGGGCCTTTCACGTTGCAAGTGTAAAAGGTTCTTCAGGAGCTATGCAATAAGAAGCATGGAGTGCAGTAGACGCCGCCCATCAGGTGTGTCCACAAGCCTCTGGCACTATACTATAACCCCGGGGCTGGGGAGGGAGAGGGGCTTAAGAGTGCCAAATCTAGGGGGGAGGGGGTTATAGGGGGTTTGGCTTTCAGGCACCATTATTATTATTATTTGGGGAGGTGATGGAATTTTTAAAGGGCCCTTCAAGCCCCTTGATCACACCTCCCCCTTGCTTCCACCCTCCCCCTTGCTTCTACCCTCCCCCTTGCTTCCACCCTCCCCCTTGCTTCCACCCTCCCCCTTGCTTCCACCCTCCCCCTTGCTTCTACCCTCCCCCTTGCTTCCACCCTCCCCCTTGCTTCCACCCTCCCTCTTGCTCCCACCCTCCCCCTTGCTTCCACCCTCCCCCTTGCTTCCACCCTCCCCCTTGCTCCCACCCTCCCCCTTGCTCCCACCCTCCCCCTTGCTCCCACCCTCCCCCTTGCTCCCACCCTCCCCCTTGCTTCCACCCTCCCCCTTGCTCCCACCCTCCCCCTTGCTCCCACCCTCCCCCTTGCTTCCACCCTCCCCCTTGCTTCCACCCTCCCTCTTGCTCCCACCCTCCCCCTTGCTTCCACCCTCCCCCTTGCTCCCACCCTCCCCCTTGCTTCCACCCTCCCCCTTGCTTCCACCCTCCCCCTTGCTTCCACCCTCCCTCTTGCTTCCACCCTCCCCCTTGCTTCCACCCTCCCTCTTGCTTCCCCCCTCCCCCTTGCTTCCACCCTCCCCCTTGCTTCCACCCTCCCCCTTGCTTGCACCCTCCCCCTTGCTTCCACCATCCCCCTTGCTCCCACCATCCCCCTTGCTTCCACCCTCCTCCTTGCTCCCACCCTTCCCCTTGCTCCCACCCTCCTCCTTGCTCCCACCTTCCTCCTTGCTCCCACCCTCCCCATTGCTCCCACCCTCCCCATTGCTCCCACCTCCCCCTTGCTCCCACCCTCCCCATTGCTCCCCCTCCCCCTTACTCCCACCCTCCCCTTGCTCCCACCCTCCTCCTTGCTCCCACCCTCCCCTTGCTCCCACCCTCCCCCTTGCTCCCACCCTCCCCCTTGCCATCCACTTTTCCCACCCGTGATGTAGGGCAGCAGTGTTACAGTACTCTAGACAGGAGGACATTGATTACAACAGTGCCATCATCAGCAGCACTGTCAGCACACGACAGTGCCATCATCAACAGCACTGTCAGCACAATAGTACCATCACTGTCAGCACACGGCAGTGCCATCATCAACAGCACTGTCAGAACAACAGCACCATCATTGTCAGCACACGACAGTGCCATCATCAACAGCACTGTCAGAACAACAGCACCATCATTGTCAGCACACGGCAGTGCCATCATCAACAGCACTGTCAGCACTGTCAACACAACAGTACCATCACTGTCAGCACACGGCAGTGCCATCATCAACAGCACTGTCAGCACAACAGCACCATCATTGTCAGCACACGGCAGTGCCATCATCAACAGCACTGTCAGCACAACAGCACCATCATTGTCAGCACACGGCAGTGCCATCATCAACAGCACTGTCAGCACAACAGCACCAGCACTGTCAGCACACAACAGTGACATCAGCAGCACTGTCAGCACAACAGCACCATCACTGTCAGCTCACGACAGTGCCATCAACAGCACTGTCAGCACAGCACTATCAGTCAGCACACGACAGTGCCATCAAGAGCACTGTCAGCACAACAGTACCATCACTGTCAGCACACGACAGTGCCATCATCAACAGCACTGTCAGCACAACAGCACCATCATTGTCAGCACACGACAGTGCCATCATCAACAGCACTCAGCACAACACCACTGTCAGCACACAACAGTGACATCAGCAGCACTGTCAGCACAACAGCACCATCATTGTCAGCTCACGATAGTGCCATCATCAGCAGCACTGTCAGCACAGCACCATCACTCTCAGCACACGACACTGCCATCATCAGCAGTACCGTCATGCTGATGCTGCCGGTGCTGTTGGTGGTGCTGATGCTGCCGGTGCTGCTGGTGCTGTTGGTGGTGCTGTTGGTGGTGCTGGTGTTGTTGCTGATGCTGCTGGTGCTGGGTTAAGGAGAGGAAGAGGTGGGTTAAGAAGACGGATGGGGGAAAGGTGAAAAGGGAGTAAGAAAGGAAGAAAAAGAAAAGGGAGACGAGGAAGAAGATAGAGGACAAAGGCAGGAGAGAGTGAGGGAGAGATCAAGCAAGATGTGATGGTAAACACAAGATGGAGGAAAGACATCCAGGACGAGACAGAGAGAGAGAGAGAAAGGGAGGAATGTTATAAGAGGGGAGATAAGAAAGGAAGGAGCGATATGGAACAAAATAAGGAGGGAAGTGAAGGAAGTGAATGAAGTGAATGAAGTGAAGGAAGTGAAGGAAGTGAAGGGAGGAAGTGAAGGAATGAAGGAAGTGAAGGAAGTGAAGGATGGGATACTTCAGTATAAGACAAACTTGGTAATTAACAGCAAACATAGATTTTCAATAATCCATTCCTGGCCTTGTGATGGTGACTGTGATGGTGACTGTGGTGGTGACTGGTGGTGACTGTGGTGGTGACTGTGATGGTGACTGTGGTGGTGACTGTGGTGGTGACTGTGATGGTGACTGTGGTGGTGACTGTGATGGTGACTGTGGTGGTGACTGTGATGGTGACTGTGGTGGTGACTGTGATGGTGACTGTGGTGGTGACTGTGATGGTGACTGTGATGGTGACTGTGATGGTGACTGTGGTGGTGACTGGTGGTGACTGTGGTGGTGACTGTGATGGTGACTGTGGTGGTGACTGTGATGGTGACTGTGGTGGTGACTGTGGTGGTGACTGTGGTGGTGACTGTGGTGGTGACTGTGGTGGTGACTGTGGTGGTGACTGTGGTGGTGACTGTGATGGTGACTGTGGTGGTGACTGTGGTGGTGACTGTGATGGTGACTGTGGTGGTGACTGTGATGGTGACTGTGATGGTGACTGTGATGGTGACTGTGATGGTGACTGATGGTGACTGTGATGGTGACTGTGATGGTGACTGTGATGGTGACTGTGATGGTGACTGTGATGGTGACTGATGGTGACTGTGGTGGTGACTGTGGTGGTGACTGTGGTGGTGACTGTGGTGGTGACTGTGATGGTGACTGTGGTGGTGACTGTGATGGTGACTGATGGTGACTGTGGTGGTGACTGTGGTGGTGACTGTGGTGACTGTGATGGTGACTGTGATGGTGACTGATGGTGACTGTGATGGTGACTGTGATGGTGACTGTGATGGTGACTGTGGTGGTGACTGTGATGGTGACTGTGGTGGTGACTGTGGTGGTGACTGTGATGGTGACTGTGATGGTGACTGTGATGGTGACTGTGATGGTGACTGTGATGGTGACTGTGGTGGTGACTGTGATGGTGACTGTGGTGGTGACTGATGGTGACTGTGGTGGTGACTGTGGTGGTGACTGTGATGGTGACTGTGATGGTGACTGTGGTGGTGACTGTGATGGTGACTGTGATGGTGACTGTGGTGGTGACTGTGGTGGTGACTGTGGTGGTGACTGTGATGGTGACTGGTGGTGACTGTGATGGTGACTGTGATGGTGACTGTGATGGTGACTGTGGTGGTGACTGTGGTGGTGACTGTGATAATGACTGTGATGGTGACTGTGGTGACTGTGATGGTGACTGTGGTGGTGACTGTGATGGTGACTGTGATGGTGACTGTGGTGGTGACTGTGGTGGTGACTGTGGTGGTGACTGTGATGGTGACTGTGGTGGTGACTGTGATGGTGACTGTGGTGGTGACTGTGATGGTGACTGTGGTGGTGACTGTGGTGGTGACTGTGGTGGTGACTGTGATGGTGACTGTGGTGGTGACTGTGGTGGTGACTGTGGTGGTGACTGTGGTGGTGACTGTGATGGTGACTGTGGTGGTGACTGTGGTGGTGACTGTGATGGTGACTGTGATGGTGACTGTGATGGTGACTGTGATGGTGACTGTGATGGTGACTGTGATGGTGACTGGTGGTGACTGTGATGGTGACTGTGGTGGTGACTGTGGTGGTGACTGTGGTGGTGACTGTGGTGGTGACTGTGGTGGTGACTGTGGTGGTGACTGTGGTGGTGACTGTGATGGTGACTGTGGTGGTGACTGTGGTGGTGACTGTGGTGGTGACTGTGGTGGTGACTGTGGTGGTGACTGTGGTGGTGACTGTGATGGTGACTGTGGTGGTGACTGTGGTGGTGACTGTGGTGGTGACTGTGGTGGTGACTGTGGTGGTGACTGTGGTGGTGACTGTGATGGTGACTGTGATGGTGACTGTGATGGTGACTGGTGGTGACTGTGGTGGTGACTGTGGTGGTGACTGTGGTGGTGACTGTGGTGGTGACTGTGGTGGTGACTGTGGTGGTGACTGTGATGGTGACTGTGATGGTGACTGTGATGGTGACTGTGGTGGTGACTGTGGTGGTGACTGTGGTGGTGACTGTGATGGTGACTGTGGTGGTGACTGTGGTGGTGACTGTGGTGGTGACTGTGGTGGTGACTGTGGTGGTGACTGTGGTGGTGACTGTGATGGTGACTGTGGTGGTGACTGTGGTGGTGACTGTGGTGGTGACTGTGGTGGTGACTGTGGTGGTGACTGTGGTGGTGACTGTGGTGGTGACTGTGGTGGTGACTGTGATGGTGACTGTGGTGGTGACTGTGGTGGTGACTGTGGTGGTGACTGTGCTGGTGACTGTGCTGGTGACTGTGCTGGTGACTGTGCTGGTGACTGTGCTGGTGACTGTGCTGGTGACTGTGCTGGTGACTGTGCTGGTGACTGTGATGGTGACTGTGATGGTGACTGTGGTGGTGACTGTGGTGGTGACTGTGGTGGTGACTGTGGTGGTGACTGTGGTGGTGACTGTGGTGGTGACTGTGGTGGTGACTGTGATGGTGAATGTGGTGGTGACTGTGGTGGTGACTGTGGTGGTGACTGTGGTGGTGACTGTGGTGGTGACTGTGGTGGTGACTGTGGTGGTGACTGTGGTGGTGACTGTGATGGTGACTGTGGTGGTGACTGTGGTGGTGACTGTGGTGGTGACTGTGGTGGTGACTGTGGTGGTGACTGTGGTGGTGACTGTGATGGTGAATGTGATGGTGAATGTGATGGTGACTGTGATGGTGACTGTGATGGTGAATGTGATGGTGAATGTGATGGTGAATGTGATGGTGAATGTGATGGTGAATGTGGTGGTGAATGTGATGGTGAATGTGGTGGTGAATGTGGTGGTGACTGTGATGGTGACTGTGCTGGTGACTGTGGTGGTGAATGTGATGGTGAATGTGGTGGTGAATGTGATGGTGAATGTGGTGGTGACTGTGATGGTGACTGTGGTGGTGACTGTGGTGGTGACTGTGGTGGTGACTGTGGTGGTGACTGGTGGTGATGTGGTGGTGACTGGGATGGTGACTGGGATGGTGACTGGGATGGTGACTGGGATGGTGACTGGGATGGTGACTGGGATGGTGACTGGGATGGTGACTGTGCTGGTGACCGTGATGGTGACACTGTTGGTGACACTGTTGGTGACTGATGGTGGCTGTGATGGTGACTGATGGTGACACTGTTGGTGACCGTGATGGTGACTGTGGTGACTGTGATGGTGACACTGTTGGTGACTGTGATGGTGACACTGTTGGCGACTGTGATGGTGACTGTGGTGACTGTGATGGTGACTGATGGTGACTGTGATGGTGACCGTGATGGTGACTGTGTTCTGACTAATGGTGACTGTGCTGGTGACTGTGGTGACTGTGTTGGCGACTGTGCTGGTGGCTAAGCTTGGTACTAGATAACTAAGCTTGTCACCAGATTCCTATGCTTGGTACTAGGTAACTAAGCGTGGCACTAGTTACTAAGCTTGGTACTTGGTAACTAAGCTTGGCACTAGGTAACTAAGCTTGGTACTAGGCAACTAAGCTTGGCACTAGGTTACTAACCTTGGCACTAGGTTACTAAGCTTGGTACTAGGTAACTAAGCTTGGTACTAGGTAACTAAGCTTGGTGCTAGGTTACTAAGCTTGGCACTAGGTTACTAAGCTTGGCACTAGGTAACTAAGCTTGGTACTAGGTAACTAAGCTTGGTGCTAGGTTACTAAGCTTGGCACTAGGTTACTAAGTTTGGCACTAGGTTGCTAAGCTTGGCACTAGGTTACTAAGCTTGGTACTAGGTTGCTAAGCTTGGCACTAGGTTACTAAGCTTGGTACTAGGTTACTAAGTTTGGTACTAGGTTACTAAGCTTGGTACTAGGTAACTAAGCTTGGCGCTAGGTTACTAAGCTTGGCACTAGGTTACTAAGCTTGGCACTAGGTAACTAAGCTTGGTACTAGGCAACTAAGCTTGGTGCTAGGTTACTAAGCTTGGCACTAGGTTACTAAGCTTGGTACTAGGTAACTAAGCTTGGTACTAGGTAACTAAGCTTGGTGCTAGGTTACTAAGCTTGGCACTAGGTTACTAAGCTTGGCACTAGGTAACTAAGCTTGGTACTAGGTAACTAAGCTTGGTGCTAGGTTACTAAGTTTGGTACTAGGTTGCTAAGCTTGGCACTAGGTTACTAAGTTTGGTACTAGGTTGCTAAGCTTGGCACTAGGTTACTAAGCTTGGTACTAGGTAACTAAGCTTGGTACTAGGTAACTAAGCTTGGTGCTAGGTTACTAAACTTGGTACTAGGTTACTAAGCTTGGTACTAGGTTACTAAGCTTGGTACTAGGTTACTAAGCTTGGCACTAGGTTACTAAGCTTGGCACTAGGTTACTAAGCTTGTACCAGGTTGTTGCTAAACTTAACACTAGGTTAAGCTTAGTACTAGGTTACTAAGCTTGTCGCCATGTTACTAAGCTTGGTACCAGGTTACTAAGTTTGTCACCAGGCTATTAAGCTTGTCGCCAGGTTACTAAGCTTAATACTTGGTTAATAAGCTTGGTACTAAGCTGGGTACAAGGGTTAGCGGCGCTGGTGACGCTCCCGGCCGCCTCTGTGATCAATAGAACCAGCTATACCCAGCACCAGTGACGTCACAACAGACTTTAACCAATGAGCACGATACACCTCAATGACGTCACAGCACTGGCGGCCAATGAGGCTCTCACACACGCCTTCCGCCAATGAGAGCGGCGCAACGTCACGACGTCACAGCCATGCCAACCAATGAGAGGCTACAGCCGTGACGACAGACAGGGGACGCGCCATATTTTAATTAAAAAAACAAATTGAGCCATAAATACATCGTGGAATGTCTTCATAGAGTCATGAGATATATTTATAGAGTTGAGAAAATGAGGGGGGAAGTACATGGGATGAACCCCTCGCTCTGTTTCACGAGGTGAATGTCATCCAGAGCGGTGGTTCACGGGGCTGCCGGAGCTGTGGTTTACGAGGCTGCCAGCAGTGTAGATGTCATCCACAGCTGTGGTTCACGGGGCTACCAGACGTGGTTCACGAGGCTGCCAGACGTGGTTCACGGTGCTGCCAGAAGTGGTTCACAGGGTTGCCAAACGTCGTTCACGGGGGTGCCAGACGTGGTTCACGGGGGTGCCAGACGTGGTTCACGGGGGTGCCAGACGTGGTTCACGGGGGTGCCAGACGTGGTTCACAAGGGGTGCCAGACGTGGTTCACAAGGGGTGCCACAGCTGCTGTTCACGGGGGTGGCAGAGCTGTTGCTCACGGGGGTGCCAGATTTGTGGTTTACAGGGGTGCCAGAGCTGTGGTTTACGGGGGTGCCAGATGTGGTTCACAGGGCTGCCAGAAGTGGTTCTATCACAGTTCTATTATACATTTCTATCAGTTCTATCATGTTCTATCATGTAGTTCTATCATACAGTTCTATCGTACAGTTCTATCATACAGTTCTATCGTTCAGTTCTATCATGTAGTTCTATCATGTAGTTCTATCATACAGTTCTATCATGTAGTTCTATCATACAGTTCAATCATTTAGTTCTATCATACAGTTCAATCATGTAGTTCTATTATACAGTTCTATCATGTAGTTCTATCATACAGTTCTATCATACAGTTCTATCACAGTTCTATCATGTAATTCAATCATACAGTTCAATCATGTTCTATCATACAGTTCAATGTAGTTCTATCATGTAGTTCTATCATGTAGTTCTATCATACAGTTCTATCATGTAGTTCTATCATACAGTTCTATCATGTAGTTCTATCATACAGTTCAATCATGTAGTTCTATCATACAGTTCCATCATGCAGTTCTATCATGCAGTTCTATCATGCAGTTCTATCATACAGTTCTATCATACAGTTCTATCATGTAGTTCTATCATACAGTTCTATCATGTAGTTCTGTCATACAGTTCTATCATGTAGTTCTATCATGTAGTTCTATCATACAGTTCAATCATGTAGCTCTATCATACAGTTCAATCATGTAGTTCTATCATACAGTTCAATCATGTAGTTCAATCATACAGTTCAATCGTGTAGTTCAATCATACAGTTCAATCATGTAGTTCAATCATACAGTTCTATCATGTAGTTCAATCATACAGTTCTATCATGTAGTTCAATCATACAGTTCAATCATGTAGTTCTATCATACAGTTCAATCATACAGTTCTATCATGTAGTTCTATCATACAGTTCTATCATGTAGTTCTATCATACAGTTCAATCATGTAGTTCTATCATACAGTTCTATCATGTAGTTCTATCATGTAGTTCTATCATACAGTTCTATCATGTAGTTCTATCATACAGTTCAATCATGTAGTTCAATCATACAGTTCAATCATGTAGTTCTATCATGTAGTTCTATCATACAGTTCTATCATACAGTTCTATCATACAGTTCAATCATGTAGTTCTATCATACAGTTCAATCATGTAGTTCAATCATACAGTTCTATCATGTAGTTCTATCATACAGTTCTATCATACAGTTCTATCATGTTCTATTATACAGTTCAATCATACAGTTCTATCATGTAGTTCTATCATGTAGTTCTATCATAGTTCTATCATGTAGTTCTATCATACAGTTCAATCATACAGTTCTATCATACAGTTCAATCATGTAGTTCTATCGTACAGTTCAATCATGTAGTTCTATCATGTAGTTCTATCATACAGTTCCATCATACAGTTCTATCATGTAGTTCTATCATACAGTTCTATCACACAGTTCTATCATGTAGTTCTAACATGTAGTTCTATCATACAGTTCCATCATACAGTTCTATCATGTAGTTCTATCATACAGTTCTATCACACAGTTCTATCATGTAGTTCTATCATGTAGTTCTAACATACAGTTCTATCATGTAGTTCTATCATACAGTTCTATCATACAGTTCTATCATACAGTTCTATCATAGTTCAATCATGTAGTTCTATCATACAGTTCTATCATGTAGTTCTATCATACAGTTTTATCATGTAGTTCAATCATGTAGTTCTATCATACAGTTCAATCATGTAGTTCTATCATACAGTTCTATCATGTAGTTCTATCATACAGTTTTATCATGTAGTTCAATCATGTAGTTCTATCATACAGTTCAATCATGTAGTTCTGTCATACAGTTCTATCATGTAGTTCTATCATACAGTTCTATCATACAGTTCTATCATACAGTTCTATCATGTAGTTCTATCATACAGTTCAATCATACAGTTCTATCACACAGTTCTATCACACAGTTCTATCATACAGTTCAATCATGTAGTTCAATCATACAGTTCTATCATGTAGTTCAATCATACAGTTCTATCATGTAGTTCTATCATACAGTTCTATCATACAGTTCTATCATGTAGTTCAATCATACAGTTCTATCATGTAGTTCAATCATACAGTTCTATCATGTAGTTCTATCATACAGTTCTATCATGTAGTTCTATCATACAGTTCTATCATACAGTTCTATCATACAGTTCTATCATGTTCTATTATACAGTTCAATCATGTAGTTCTATCATACAGTTCTATCATGTAGTTCTATCATACAGTTCAATCATACAGTTCTATCATACAGTTCTATCATACAGTTCTATCGTGTAGTTCTATCATGTAGTTCCATCATGTAGTTCTATCATACAGTTCTATCATACAGTTCAATCATGTAGTTCTATCGTACAGTTCAATCATGTAGTTCTATCATACAGTTCTATCATACAGTTCAATCATGTAGTTCTGTTATGTAGTTCTATCATGTAGTTCTATCATGTAGTTCTATCATACAGTTCCATCATACAGTTCTATCATACAGTTCTATCATACAGTTCTATCATACAGTTTTATCACAGTTTTATCACACAGTTCTATCACACAGTTCTAACATAGTTCTATCATGTAGTTCTATCATACAGTTCTATCATGTTCTATCATACAGTTCTATCATACAGTTCTATCATTCAGTTCTATCATGTAGTTCTATCATACAGTTCTATCATACAGTTCTATCACACAGTTCTATCATACAGTTCTATCATACAGTTCAATCATGTAGTTCTATCATACAGTTCTATCATGTAGTTCTATCATACAGTTTTATCATGTAGTTCTATCATACAGTTCAATCATGTAGTTCTGTCATACAGTTCTATCATGTAGTTCTATCATACAGTTCTATCATGTAGTTCTATCATGTAGTTCTATCATACAGTTCTATCATGTAGTTCTATCATGTAGTTCTATCATGTAGTTCAATCATGTAGTTCAATCATGTAGTTCTATCGTACAGTTCAATCATGTAGTTCTATCATACAGTTCTATAATACAGTTCTATCATGTAGTTCTATCATACAGCTCCATCATACAGTTCTATCATGTAGTTCTATCATACAGTTCTATCATACAGTTCTATCACACAGTTCTATCACACAGTTCTATCATGTAGTTCTAACATACAGTTCTATCATGTAGTTCTATCATACAGTTCTATCATGTAGTTCTATCATACAGTTCTATCATACAGTTCTATCATTCAGTTCTATCATAGTTCTATCATACAGTTCTATTACACAGTTCTATCATACAGTTCTATCATGTAGTTCTATCATACAGTTCTATCATGTAGTTCTATCATACAGTTTTATCATGTAGTTCAATCATGTAGTTCTATCATACAGTTCAATCATGTAGTTCTGTCATACAGTTCTATCATGTAGTTCTATCATACAGTTCTATCATGTAGTTCTATCATGTAGTTCTATCATACAGTTCTATCATGTAGTTCTATCATGTAGTTCTATCATACAGTTCTATCATGTAGTTCAATCATACAGTTCTATCATACAGTTCTACCATACAGTTCTATCATGTAGTTCTATCATGTAGTTCTATCATACAGTTCTATCATGTAGTTCTATCATGTAGTTCTATCATACAGTTATATCATGTAGTTCTATCATACAGTTCTATCATGTAGTTCTATAATACAGTTCTATCATGTAGTTCTATCATACAGTTCTATCATGTAGTTCTATCATACAGTTCTATCATGTAGTTCTATCATACAGTTCTATCATGTAGTTCTATCATTCAGTTCTATCATACAGTTCTATCATGTAGTTCTATCATACAGTTCTATCATGTAGTTCTATCATACAGTTCTATCATGTAGTTCTATCATACAGTTCTATCATACAGTTCTATCATACAGTTCTATCATACAGTTCTATCATACAGTTCTATCACACAGTTCTATCATACAGTTCTATCATGTAGTTCAATCATACAGTTCTATCATAAGAACATAAGAATGTAGGAACACTGCAGAAGGCCTACTGGCCCATACGAGGCAGGTCCTTATCAAAACGACATCTACCTAAAGCTACTCAAGAAATAACTCCCGTACCCCTTGACACCAATCAAACCCAGCCCCTCCCACTCATATATTTGTCCAGTCTCTTCTTAAAGCTACCCAAGGTCCTAGCCTCTATCACCCCACTGGGAAGACTGTTCCACGCATCTACAACTCTGTTAGAAAACCAGTACTTACCTATGTCCTTTCTAAATCTAAATTTATCCAACTTAAATCCATTATTTCTGGTTCTTACCTGGTTCGACACCCTCAGTACTTTATTAATGTCTCCATTGTTTATGCCCGTCATCCACTTATACACTTCAATGATATCTCCCCTCATTCTACGCCTCTCCAGAGAGTGGAGATTTAAGGCTTTAAGTCTATCTTCATACGGGAGGTTCCTTACACAGTAAATCATTTTAGTCATTCTTCTCTGTATGTTCTCTAATGAGTCTATGTCCATCCTGTAGTAAGGAGACCAAAACTGATAGATACAGTTCTATCATACAGTTCTATCATGTAGTTCTATCATACAGTTCTATCATACAGTTCTATCATGTAGTTCTATCATACAGTTCTATCATGTAGTTCTATCATGTAGTTCTATCATACAGTTCTATCATGTAGTTCTATCATACAGTTCTATCATACAGTTCAATCATACAGTTCAATCATGTAGTTCTATCATACAGTTCTATCATACAGTTCTATCATGTAATTCTATCATGTAATTCTATCATACAGTTCTATCATGTAGTTCTATCATGTAGTTCTATCATACACTTCTATCATGTAGTTCTATCATGCAGTTCTATCATACAGTTCTATCATGTAGTTCTATCATGTAGTTCTATCATACACTTCTATCATGTAGTTCTATCATGTAGTTCTATCATACACTTCTATCATGTAGTTCTATCATACAGTTCTATCAAGAACTGTATCAGTGTAGACACTAACATTTCAGTCTACCATGAAAGATGTGTTTATATAATACCACGTACCTACAAGCCTCGCACAACCTCATGGCTTGTAATATTTAATACCACATACCTACAAGCCTCGCACAACCTCATGGCTTGTAATATTTAATACCACGTACCTACAAGCCTCTCACAACCTCATGGCTTGTAATATTTAATACCACATACCTACAAGCCTCGCACAACCTCATGGCTTGTAATATTTAATACCACGTACCTACAAGCCTCTCACAACCTCATGGCTTGTAATATTTAATACCACGTACCTACAAGCCTCTCAACCTCATGGCTTGTAATATTTAATACCACGTACCTACAAGCCTCTCACAACCTCATAGCTTGTAATATTTAATACCACGTACCTACAAGCCTCTCACAACCTCATGACTTGTAATATTTAATACCACGTACCTACAAGCCTCTCACAACCTCATGGCTTGTAATATTTAATACCACGTACCTACAAGCCTCTCACAACCTCATGGCTTGTAATATTTAATACCACGTACCTACAAGCCTCACAAGCTCATGGCTTGTAATATTTAATAACACGTACCTACAAGCCTCTCACAACCTCATGGCTTGTAATATATAATACCACGTACCTACAAGCCTCTCACAAGCTCATGGCTTGTAATATTTAATACCACGTACCTACAAGCCTCTCACAAGCTCATGGCTTGTAATATTTAATACCACGTACCTACAAGCCTCTCACCTCATGGCTTGTAATATTTAATACCACGTACCTACAAGCCTCACAAGCTCATGGCTTGTAATATTTAATACCACGTACCTACAAGCCTCTCACCTCATGGCTTGTAATATTTAATACCACGTACCTACAAGCCTCTCACAACCTCATGGCTTGTAATATTTAATACCACGTACCTACAAGCCTCTCACAACCTCATGGCTTGTAATATTTAATACCACGTACCTACAAGCCTCTCACAACCTCATGGCTTGTAATATTTAATACCACGTACCTACAAGCCTCTCACAACCTCATGGCTTGTAATATTTAATACCACGTACCTACAAGCCTCTCACAACCTCATGGCTTGTAATATTTAATACCACGTACCTACAAGCCTCTCACAACCTCATGGCTTGTAATATATAATACCACGTACCTACAAGCCTCTCACAAGCTCATGGCTTGTAATATTTAATACCACGTACCTACAAGCCTCTCACAACCTCATGGCTTGTAATATTTAATACCACATACCTACAAGCCTCTCACAAGCTCATGGCTTGTAATATTTAATACCACGTACCTACAAGCCTCTCACAACCTCATGGCTTGTAATATTTAATACCACGTACCTACAAGCCTCACAAGCTCATGGCTTGTAATATTTAATACCACGTACCTACAAGCCTCTCACAACCTCATGGCTTGTAATATATAATACCACGTACCTACAAGCCTCTCACAAGCTCATGGCTTGTAATATTTAATACCACGTACCTACAAGCCTCTCACAACCTCATGGCTTGTAATATTTAATACCACATACCTACAAGCCTCTCACAAGCTCATGGCTTGTAATATTTAATACCACGTACCTACAAGCCTCTCACAAGCTCATGGCTTGTAATATTTAATACCACGTACCTACAAGCCTCTCACAAGCTCATGGCTTGTAATATTTAATACCACGTACCTACAAGCCTCTCACAAGCTCATGGCTTGTAATATTTAATACCACGTACCTACAAGCCTCTCACAACCTCATGGCTTGTAATATTTAATACCACGTACCTACAAGCCTCTCACAACCTCACGGCTTGTAATATTTAATACCACGTACCTACAAGCCTCTCACAAGCTCATGGCTTGTAATATTTAATACCACGTACCTACAAGCCTCTCACAAGCTCATGGCTTGTAATATTTAATACCACGTACCTACAAGCCTCTCACAACCTCCTGGCTTGTAATATTTAATACCACGTACCTACAAGCCTCTCACAACCTCCTGGCTTGTAATATTTAATACCACGTACCTACAAGCCTCTCACAAGCTCACGGCTTGTAATATTTAATACCACGTACCTACAAGCCTCTCACAACCTCATGGCTTGTAATCCTTTAAATCACTTGTTAAGCAACTGCTCAGGAAGACATTTCTCGTCTAACTGTTAGTAATTATTTATCACAAGTTATATAGAGTGATGGATCTAAGCTGGAGTCTACTGGCAGAGCTGCATCTGCTCTTGTTGTCACCTCCAGCTGGAGTCTACTGGCAGAGCTGCATCTGCTCTTGTTGTCACCTCCAGCTGGAGTCTACTGGCAGAGCTGCATCTGCTCTTGTTGTCACCTCCAGCTGGAGTCTACTGGCAGAGCTGCATCTGCTCTTGTTGTCACGTCCAGCTGGAGTCTACTGGCAGAGCTGCATCTGCTCTTGTTGTCACCTCCAGCTGGAGTCTACTGGCAGAGCTGCATCTGCTCTTGTTGTCACCTCCAGCTGGAGTCTACTAGCAGAGCTGCATCTGCTCTTGTTGTCACCTCCAGCTGGAGTCTACTAGCAGAGCTGCATCTGCTCTTGTTGTCACCTCCAGCTGGAGTCTACTAGCAGAGCTGCATCTGCTCTTGTTGTCACCTCCAGCTGGAGTCTACTAGCAGAGCTGCATCTGCTCTTGTTGTCACCTCTCTAGTTAACTTTGTTCAGTAAGATATATGAATTGTCTACACTGCAAACTGAATTGTTTGCTATCCTAGTACTCCTAAAGCTAACTTATGACACTGAACTTGACTCTCTGATTATTACTGATTCTATGTCCTCACTGAAGGCTCTTGACTCACATAATTAACATGCTCATTAGAAAAGCCAGATATAGATACTCAAAAATCCGGAAAAAATGGAATTAATGTACAATTGTTATGGATTGGATCACACACACTGGATTACTCCTTCATGATATAGTTGATATGTTAGCCAAGAACAGTACCATGCAGGATATTGTTGAATATAACGTTGGTGTACCCGAGTCTAGCATTAGGAATAATATTAGGAGAGAAGCAAAAAATGAGACTGAATCTTATAGGAATGCAATTAGAAGCCTGAGTACAGCTATAACCCAACTATGATAACATAAGTACGTTGATGGAGCAACTTGCAATGTGAACTGACTGATGTTGTAGTGGCCAGACTTAGGCTTAGTTACAAGTACTTCTGGTAGTTTGGCAGACACACAGACTGATGTTGTAGTGGCCAGACTTAGGCTTAGTTACAAGTACTTTTGGTAGTCTGACATACACAGACTGATGTTGTAGTGGCCAGACTTAGGCTTAGTTACAAGTACTTCTGGTTGTTTGGCAGACACACAGACTGATGTTGTAGTGGCCAGACTTAGGCTTAGTTACAAGTACTTCTGCTAGTTTGGCAGACACACAGACTGATGTTGTAGTGGCCAGACTTAGGCTTAGTTACAAGTACTTCTGGTAGTTTGGCAGAGACACAGACTGATGTTGTAGTGGCCAGACTTAGGCTTAGTTACAAGTACTTCTGGTAGTGTGGCAGACACACAGACTGATGTTGTAGTGGCCAGACTTAGGCTTAGTTACAAGTACTTCTGGTAGTGTGGCAGACACACAGACTGATGTTGTAGTGGCCAGACTTAGGCTTAGTTACAAGTACTTCTGGTAGTTTGACATACACACAGGCTGATGTTGTAGTGGCCAGACTTAGGCTTAGTTACAAGTACTTCTGGTAGTTTGACATACACACAGGCTGATGTTGTAGTGGCCAGACTTAGGCTTAGTTACAAGTACTTCTGGTAGTTTGACAGACACAGATGATCAAACCAAATGGAAAGTTTGTGGCCATCCCTATCGTCACTGTCTTGAACACTACATGCTTGATCGTCCACTTCCCGAGGAGTACAGAGGTAGACAGTATAATAACTTGTGACATGTCAAGATATCTTAATGACAATAGGATACCATATATATTAAGCAAATTTCCTAAATTCGCTTGTAACAGATAATTAAGTGAACAGTAGATATAAATCCAAATGTACACGTGTTAACCCTCCTGGGGACTAGTTGCTAGGTCAGGATGCTGGTGTGACGCACAATACACTAGCCACTTCGGTGGCAAGATCTAAAAGTGCATCTTCTATCATACACTTCCTTCATTTACTGCTATCATTTAGTTCAATCACACACTTCTATCATATAGTTCCTTGGCACTTACTCTTATTTTCTATATTTTAACCCCCTTTAAAAACATTTCTAACTTTCTTAAAGCCTTTCCAAAGTTTCTTTCTTTCAGACCTTTATATAGTTTGACATTCTTTCATGCACGACTTGCAACACTGTCAGGTGTATGCTATACACAGGGAGGTGTGTATGTCATACTTCAAGTTGTATACACAGGGAGGTGTGTATGTCATACTTCAAGATGTATACACAGCGAGGTGTATGCCTCTCAATGTATACACAGGGAGGTGTATGCCTCTCAATGTATACACAGGGATGTGTATGCCTCTCAGCGTATACACAGGGATGTGTATGCCTCTCAGTGTATACACAGGGAGGTGTATGCCTCTCAGTGTATACACAGGGAGGTGTATGACTCTCAGCGTATACACAGGGAGGTGTATGCCTCTCAGTGTATACACAGGGAGGTGTATGCCTCTCAGTGTATACACAGGGAGGTGTATGCCTCTCAGTGTACACACAGGGAGGTGTATGCCTCTCAGTGTATACACAGGGATGTGTATGCCTCTCAGTGTATACACAGGGAGGTGTATGCCTCTCAGTGTATACACAGGGAGGTGTATGCCTCTCAATGTATACACAGGGAGGTGTATGCCTCTCAGTGTATACACAGGGATGTGTATGCCTCTCAGTGTATACACAGGGATGTGTATGCCTCTTAGTGTATACACAGGGAGGTGTATGCCTCTCAGTGTATACACAGGGAGGTGTATGCCTCTCAGTGTATACACAGGGAGGTGTATGCCTCTCAGTGTATACACAGGGAGGTGTATGCCTCTCAGTGTATACACAGGGAGGTGCATGCCTCTCAGTGTATACACAGGGAGGTGTATGCCTCTCAGTGTATACACAGGGAGGTGTATGCCTCTCAGTGTATACACAGGGATGTGTATGCCTCTCAGTGTATACAAAGGGAGGTGTATGCCTCTCAGTGTATACACACGGAGGTGTATGCCTCTCAGTGTATACACACAGAGTTTACGTTATTCAATATTTTAGGTTTTAAAGTATTCTGACTCGTGGTTAACAGGAAGTGTGTAGCCTTGATGACCCTCGTGTAGTAGACTATCAACCACATTAACCAACCAGCCTTAATGACCCTCGTGTAATAATCAACCACATTAACCAACGAGCCTTAATGACCCTCGTGTAATAATCAACCACATTAACCAACCAGCCTTAATGACCCTCGTGTAATAATCAACCACATTAACCAACGAGCCTTAATGACCCTCGTGTAATAATCAACCACATTAACCAACCAGCCTTAATGACCCTCGTGTAATAATCAACCACATTAACCAACCAGCCTTAATGACCCTCGTGTAATAATCAACCACATTAACCAACCAGCCTTAATGACCCTCGTGTAATAATCAACCACATTAACCAACCAGCCTTAATGACCCTCGTGTAATAATCAACCACATTAACCAACCAACCAACCCTGGCATATGATCAGATGGGCAAGACTGACACTATGGGTGATGAGCCATGACACACATGACTGACACATGTGATGACACACATGACTGACACATGTGATGACACACATGACTGACACGTGATGACACACATGACTGACACATGTGATGACACACATGACTGACACATGTGATGACACACATGACTGACACATGTGATGACACACATGACTGACACATGTGATGACACACATGACTGACACATGTGATGACACACATGACTGACACATGTGATGACACACATGACTGACACATGTGATGACACACATGACTGACACATGTGATGACACACATGACTGACACATGTGATGACACATGACTGACACATGTGATGACACACATGACTGACACATGTGATGACACACATGACTGACACATGTGATGACACACATGACTGACACATGTGATGACACACATGACTGACACATGTGATGACACACATGACTGACACATGTGATGACACACATGACTGACACATGTGATGACACACATGACTGACACATGTGATGACACACATGACTGACACATGTGATGACACACATGACTGACACATGTGATGACACACATGACTGACACATGTGATGACACACCTGACTGACACATGTGATGACACACCTGACTGACACATGTGATGACACACCTGACTGACACATGTGATGACACACCTGACTGACACATGTGATGACACACATGACTGACACATGTGATGACACACCTGACTGACACATGTGATGACACACATGACTGACACATGTGATGACACACATGACTGACACATGTGATGACACACCTGACTGACACATGTGATGACACACATGACTGACACATGTGATGACACACCTGACTGACACATGTGATGACACACATGACTGACACATGTGATGACACACATGACTGACACATGTGATGACACACATGACTGACACATGTGATGACACACATGACTGACACATGTGATGACACACATGACTGACACATGTGATGACACACATGACTGACACATGTGATGACACACCTGACTGACACATGTGAATGAGGTGGTTATCACTCTGGTGTTTGTTACAACAAACTATATTGACTGTAGGATACGTTTCGCCACGAGTGAAGCCACAAGTGAAGCCACGAGTGAAGCCACAAGTGAAGCCACGAGTGAAGCCACAAGTGAAGCCACGAGTGAAGCCACAAGTGAAGCCACGAGTGAAGCCACAAGTGAAGCCACGAGTGAAGCCACGAGTGAAGCCACGAGTGAAGCTACAAGTGAAGCCA
>NC_091363.1:2887628-2992628 GCF_038502225.1 Cherax quadricarinatus
TACTGTTACCAGTGGTGTCCTGTCTTACTTGCCTCCACTACTGTTACCAGTGGTGTCCTGTCTTACCTGCCTCCACTACTGTTACCAGTGGTGTCCTGTCTTACCTGCCTCCACTACTGTTACCAGTGGTGTCCTGTCTTACCTGCCTCCACTACTGTTACCAGTGGTGTCCTGTCTTACCTCCACTACTGTTACCAGTGGTGTCCTGTCTTACCTGCCTCCACTACTGTTACCAGTGGTGTCCTGTCTTACCTGCCTCCACTACTGTTACCAGTGGTGTCCTGTCTTACCTGCACTACTGTTACCAGTGGTGTCCTGTCTTGCCTCCACTACTGTTACCAGTGGTGTCCTGTCTTACCTCCACTACTGTTACCAGTGGTGTCCTGTCTTACCTCCACTACTGTTACCAGTGGTGTCCTGTCTTGCCTCCACTACTGTTACCAGTGGTGTCCTGTCTTGCCTCCACTACTGTTACCAGTGGTGTCCTGTCTTACCTCCACTACTGTTACCAGTGGTGTCCTGTCTTACCTCCACTACTGTTACCAGTGGTGTCCTGTCTTACCTCCACTACTGTTACCAGTGGTGTCCTGTCTTACCTCCACTACTGTTACCAGTGGTGTCCTGTCTTACCTCCACTACTGTTACCAGTGGTGTCCTGTCTTACCTCCACTACTGTTACCAGTGGTGTCCTGTCTTACCTCCACTACTGTTACCAGTGGTGTCCTGTCTTACCTCCACTACTGTTACCAGTGGTGTCCTGTCTTACCTCCACTACTGTTACCAGTGGTGTCCTGTCTTACCTCCACTACTGTTACCAGTGGTGTCCTGTCTTACCTCCACTACTGTTACCAGTGGTGTCCTGTCTTACTTGCCTCCACTACTGTTACCAGTGGTGTCCTGTCTTACTTGCCTCCACTACTGTTACCAGTGGTGTCCTGTTTTACTTGCCTCCACTACTGTTACCAGTGGTGTCCTGTCTTGCCTCCACTACTGTTACCAGTGGTGTCCTGTCTTGCCTCCACTACTGTTACCAGTGGTGTCCTGTCTTGCCTCCACTACTGTTACCAGTGGTGTCCTGTCTTGCCTCCACTACTGTTACCAGTGGTGTCCTGTCTTGCCTCCACTACTGTTACCAGTGGTGTCCTGTCTTACTTGCCTCCACTACTGTTACCAGTGGTGTCCTGTCTTACCTGCCTCCACTACTGTTACCAGTGGTGTCCTGTCTTACCTGCCTCCACTACTGTTACCAGTGGTGTCCTGTCTTACCTGCCTCCACTACTGTTACCAGTGGTGTCCTGTCTTACCTGCCTCCACTACTGTTACCAGTGGTGTCCTGTCTTACCTGCCTCCACTACTGTTACCAGTGGTGTCCTGTCTTACTTGCCTCCACTACTGTTACCAGTGGTGTCCTGTCTTACTTGCCTCCACTACTGTTACCAGTGGTGTCCTGTCTTACTTGCCTCCACTACTGTTACCAGTGGTGTCCTGTCTTGCCTCCACTACTGTTACCAGTGGTGTCCTGTCTTACTTGCCTCCACTACTGTTACCAGTGGTGTCCTGTCTTACTTGCCTCCACTACTGTTACCA
Source organism: Cherax quadricarinatus (assembly GCF_038502225.1). Lineage (NCBI taxonomy): Eukaryota > Metazoa > Arthropoda > Malacostraca > Decapoda > Parastacidae > Cherax > Cherax quadricarinatus. Next base: position 2,889,216 of record NC_091363.1, read on the forward strand.
GTGGTGTCCTGTCTTACTTGCCTCCACTACTGTTACCAGTGGTGTCCTGTCTTACTTGCCTCCACTACTGTTACCAGTGGTGTCCTGTCTTACCTGCCTCCACTACTGTTACCAGTGGTGTCCTGTCTTACCTGCCTCCACTACTGTTACCAGTGGTGTCCTGTCTTACTTGCCTCCACTACTGTTACCAGTGGTGTCCTGTCTTACCTGCCTCCACTACTGTTACCAGTGGTGTCCTGTCTTACCTGCCTCCACTACTGTTACCAGTGGTGTCCTGTCTTACCTGCCTCCACTACTGTTACCAGTGGTGTCCTGTCTTACCTGCCTCCACTACTGTTACCAGTGGTGTCCTGTCTTACTTGCCTCCACTACTGTTACCAGTGGTGTCCTGTCTTACCTGCCTCCGCTACTGTTACCAGTGGTGTCCTGTCTTACTTACCTCCACTACTGTTACCAGTGGTGTCCTGTCTTACCTGCCTCCACTACTGTTACCAGTGGTGTCCTGTCTTACTTACCTCCACTACTGTTACCAGTGGTGTCCTGTCTTACCTGCCTCCACTAGTGTTACCAGTGGTGTCCTGTCTTACCTGCCTCCGCTACTGTTACCAGTGGTGTCCTGTCTTACTTACCTCCACTACTGTTACCAGTGGTGTCCTGTCTTACTTACCTCCACTACTGTTACCAGTGGTGTCCTGTCTTACCTGCCTCCGCTACTGTTACCAGTGGTGTCCTGTCTTACTTACCTCCACTACTGTTACCAGTGGTGTCCTGTCTTACCTGCCTCCACTACTGTTACCAGTGGTGTCCTGTCTTACCTACCTCCACTACTGTTACCAGTGGTGTCCTGTCTTACCTGCCTCCACTACTGTTACCAGTGGTGTCCTGTCTTACCTGCCTCCACTACTGTTACCAGTGATGTCCTGTCTTACCTGCCTCCGCTACTGTTACCAGTGGTGTCCTGTCTTACTTACCTCCACTACTGTTACCAGTGGTGTCCTGTCTTACTTACCTCCACTACTGTTACCAGTGGTGTCCTGTCTTACCTGCCTCCGCTACTGTTACCAGTGGTGTCCTGTCTTACTTACCTCCACTACTGTTACCAGTGGTGTCCTGTCTTACTTACCTCCACTACTGTTACCAGTGGTGTCCTGTCTTACTTACCTCCACTACTGTTACCAGTGGTGTCCTGTCTTACCTGCCTCCGCTACTGTTACCAGTGGTGTCCTGTCTTACTTACCTCCACTACTGTTACCAGTGGTGTCCTGTCTTACCTGCCTCCGCTACTGTTACCAGTGGTGTCCTGTCTTACCTGCCTCCACTACTGTTACCAGTGGTGTCCTGTCTTACCTCCACTACTGTTACCAGTGGTGTCCTGTCTTACCTCCACTACTGTTACCAGTGGTGTCCTGTCTTACCTGCCTCCACTACTGTTACCAGTGGTGTCCTGTCTTACCTGCCTCCACTACTGTTACCAGTGGTGTCCTGTCTTACCTGCCTCCACTACTGTTACCAGTGGTGTCCTGTCTTACCTGCCTCCACTACTGTTACCAGTGGTGTCCTGTCTTACCTGCCTCCACTACTGTTACCAGTGGTGTCCTGTCTTACCTGCCTCCACTACTGTTACCAGTGGTGTCCTGTCTTACCTGCCTCCACTACTGTTACCAGTGGTGTCCTGTCTTACCTGCCTCCACTACTGTTACCAGTGGTGTCCTGTCTTACCCGCCTCCGTTACTCTGCTAATATCTTAACTTCGTTAGTTTAACTTTGTTATACAATCTTTTAAGGAACTTGTACTGAAAATTTGTTGGGCAAATAATTTGTTAGTAGGTCTGGGTGTGAGAAGAACTTGTCTAGTATGGGCCAGTAGGCCTGCTGTAGTGTCCCTCCTTTCTTATGCTCTTACTAGACCCATGTGCATCATCTTAATATCTTTATTTCAAGACATTTCGCCAACCAATGCCTTTTATCCCTTAATTACAGAGATACTGCAAACAGAAGGTGAGGTAATCAGTCCGTCAGTCTCGGTAAAGGGTGTTTAAACTAGAGACAACAACAAGGTGCGGTAATCAGTCCCTCAGCCGCCTAGAAGTCAGTGTTCAGTGGTAATCAGTCGCTCAGTCTAGAAGTCAGTGTTCAGTGGTAATCAGTCCCTCAGCCTAGAAGACAGTGTTCAGTGGTAATCAGTCGCTCAGCCTAGAAGTCAGTTTTCAGTGGTAATCAGTCCCTCAGCCTAGAAGACAGTGTTCAGTGGTAATCAGTCGCTCAGCCGCCTAGAAGACAGTGTTCAGTGGTAATCAGTCGCTCAGTCTAGAAGTCAGTGTTCAGTGGTAATCAGTCCCTCAGCCTAGAAGACAGTGTTCAGTGGTAATCAGTCGCTCAGCCTAGAAGACAGTGTTCAGTGGTAATCAGTCGCTCAGCCTAGAAGACAGTGTTCAGTGGTAATCAGTCGCTCAGTCTAGAAGACAGTGTTCAGTGGTAATCAGTCGCTCAGCCTAGAAGTCAGTGTTCAGTGGTAATCAGTCGCTCAGCCTAGAAGACAGTGTTCAGTGGTAATCAGTCGCTCAGCCTAGAAGTCAGTGTTCAGTGGTAATCAGTCGCTCAGCCTAGAAGACAGTGTTCAGTGGTAATCAGTCGCTCAGCCTAGAAGTCAGTGTTCAGTGGTAATCAGTCGCTCAGCCTAGAAGTCAGTGTTCAGTGGTAATCAGTCGCTCAGCCTAGAAGACAGTGTTCAGTGGTAATCAGTCGCTCAGCCTAGAAGACAGTGTTCAGTGGTAATCAGTCGCTCAGCCTAGAAGTCAGTGTTCAGTGGTAATCAGTCGCTCAGCCTAGAAGACAGTGTTCAGTGGTAATCAGTCGCTCAGCCTAGAAGACAGTGTTCAGTGGTAATCAGTCGCTCAGCCTAGAAGTCAGTATTCAGTATGTTAGTGTTGACACTGAGGTACAGGCAGGATGAAGGCCTCTCTGTACACCGAGTCAGATGAGTTCAATATTAAAATGGTATACAATACCGACAGGTTGATAGGACACCTGAGCAACAGTTAGGTATCTTCATTTCAAAACGTTTAGCCTACACAGTAGGCTTTTTCAGTCAAGTACAGAAGAGTTGGCAGAAGCAGTAGAGATGTGAAGACGATGTAATTAGTCCCCCCAGTCTTGAAGACATAGCTTTGAGGTGGTCAGTCCCTCAGCCTGAGGCTGCGTTTGTGATCCTTAACTCTCTTGTGATCCTTGACACCCTTGTGATCCTTGACACCCTTGTGATCCTTGACACCCTTGTGATCCTTGACACCCTTGTGATCCTTGACACCCTTGTGATCCTTGACACCCTTGTGATCCTTGACACCCTTGTGATCCTTGACACCCTTGTGATCCTTGACACCCTTGTGATCCTTGACACCCTTGTGATCCTTGACACCATTGTGATCCTTGACACCCTTGCGATCCTTGACACCCTTGTGATCCTTGACACCCTTGTGATCCTTGACACCATTGTGATCCTTGACACCCTTGCGATCCTTGACACCCTTGTGATCCTTGACACCCTTGTGATCCTTGACACCATTGTGATCCTTGACACCCTTGTGATCCTTGACACCCTTGTGATCCTTGAAGGTGAAATAATCTTACATAATTACTCCCAGGTCTCTCACATCAGTCTTATGCTCTACTGATTGATCTGAGTTTCTTTTATAATCCTTGCCAGTTTTTATGTCCTCAGTTTTTCCATAACTTGGTGACTGAAACCTGTACTAACTGAATATCATGTTCTCAGTGACCCACTGCAAGAATCAGCTGGCAGGTGAGCTGTGTATACCATGGATACCACTGCAAGAATCAGCTGGCAGGTGAGCTGTGTATACCATGGATACCACTGCAAGAATCAGCTGGCAGGTGAGCTGTGTATACCATGGATACCACTGCAAGAATCAGCTGGCAGGTGAGCTGTGTATACCATGGATACCACTGCAAGAATCAGCTGGCAGGTGAGCTGTGTATACCATGGATACCACTGCAAGAATCAGCTGGCAGGTGAGCTGTGTATACCATGGATACCACTGCAAGAATCAGCTGGCAGGTGAGCTGTGTATACCATGGATACCACTGCAAGAATCAGCTGGCAGGTGAGCTGTGTATACCATGGATACCACTGCAAGAATCAGCTGGCAGGTGAGCTGTGTATACCATGGATACCACTGCAAGAATCAGCTGGCAGGTGAGCTGTGTATACCATGGATACCACTGCAAGAATCAGCTGGCAGGTGAGCTGTGTATACCATGGATACCACTGCAAGAATCAGCTGGCAGGTGAGCTGTGTATACCATGGATACCACTGCAAGAATCAGCTGGCAGGTGAGCTGTGTATACCATGGATACCACTGCAAGAATCAGCTGGCAGGTGAGCTGTGTATACCATGGATACCACTGCAAGAATCAGCTGGCAGGTGAGCTGTGTATACCATGGATACCACTGCAAGAATCAGCTGGCAGGTGAGCTGTGTATACCATGGATACCACTGCAAGAATCAGCTGGCAGGTGAGCTGTGTATACCATGGATACCACTGCAAGAATCAGCTGGCAGGTGAGCTGTGTATACCATGGATACCACTGCAAGAATCAGCTGGCAGGTGAGCTGTGTATACCATGGATACCACTGCAAGAATCAGCTGGCAGGTGAGCTGTGTATACCATGGATACCACTGCAAGAATCAGCTGGCAGGTGAGCTGTGTATACCATGGATACCACTGCAAGAATCAGCTGGCAGGTGAGCTGTGTATACCATGGATACCACTGCAAGAATCAGCTGGCAGGTGAGCTGTGTATACCATGGATACCACTGCAAGAATCAGCTGGCAGGTGAGCTGTGTATACCATGGATACCACTGCAAGAATCAGCTGGCAGGTGAGCTGTGTATACCATGGATACCACTGCAAGAATCAGCTGGCAGGTGAGCTGTGTATACCATGGATACCACTGCAAGAATCAGCTGGCAGGTGAGCTGTGTATACCATGGATACCACTGCAAGAATCAGCTGGCAGGTGAGCTGTGTATACCATGGATACCACTGCAAGAATCAGCTGGCAGGTGAGCTGTGTATACCATGGATACCACTGCAAGAATCAGCTGGCAGGTGAGCTGTGTATACCATGGATACCACTGCAAGAATCAGCTGGCAGGTGAGCTGTGTATACCATGGATACCACTGCAAGAATCAGCTGGCAGGTGAGCTGTGTATACCATGGATACCACTGCAAGAATCAGCTGGCAGGTGAGCTGTGTATACCATGGATACCACTGCAAGAATCAGCTGGCAGGTGAGCTGTGTATACCATGGATACCACTGCAAGAATCAGCTGGCAGGTGAGCTGTGTATACCATGGATATTGCTATCATACAAATTCTAGTTTCGTCTACAAAGACTGATACATTGTTGTGATTTATGTTGCCCCTGACTCAATATTTTTATGCTCTCCAGCAGCAACAGCGCCACTACCACCACCGCCACCATCACCAACAGCACCACCACCAACAGCACCACCACCAATAACACCACCAGCAGTAACACCACCAAGAGCAGCACCACCACCAGCACCGCCAAAAACAGTTGAAGTAAAAATACCAATAATACCAGCAGCACCACAACCAGGGAAAAAAGAACAGCACCACCAACACCAGTACCACCACCATCAGCAACACCACCACCACCAGTACCCCCACCACCACGAACACCAGCACCACCACCAACACCAGTACCACCACCAACACCAGTGCAACCACCAACACCAGTACCATCACCAGTGCCACCAACACCAGTACTACCACCAACACCAGTACCACCAACACCAGTGCCACCAACAACACCAGTGCCACCAACAACACCAGTGCCACCAACAACACCAGTGCCACCAACAACACCAGTGCCACCAACAACACCAGTGCCACCAACAACACCAGTGCCACCAACAACACCAGTGCCACCACCAATACCAGTACCACCACCAGCAAGGGAGGCGGGCCATGGGAATCTGAGGCAAGATCAATAACCATGTGGCCACCACACCCCTCCTCCACCAAACTAACACCACTCCCACAACACTAACACCACCCCTACAACACCCCACTACACTAACACCACCCTCACCACAACACCACCACGCTAACACCACCCCACAACACTAGCACCACTATACCTGCAGCACCGCACCAACACAGTCACCACCCCAACACTACCACCACCCCACCACCGAAACCTCAGCTATTAAGTTTAAATTTAAATAATTAAGATATATGGCGTGTGCATATTATATATATATATATATATATATATATATATATATATATATATATATATATATATATATATATATATATATACACACACACACACACATACATACATCAGATCACAGCAGGATTCGAACCTGCACACTGCATCAGAGAACGCGGTATTTTATCCACACTTCCAGACTAAAATTAGCTGGCTGCTAGTCCCTAGGGGCCACTGGGCCCATTCTTTCACAAGGACATGTTGATGTGTGTGGTTCATGAAGTCAGTGTGACGCAGAAGTCTGCCTTCAAGAGGGAGCTGGTCTGATACCTAAATTCAGTACCTGATCAGCCGGGCTGTGGTTCGTACGTTGGACTATGTACGACTAGCAGTAACAGCCTGGTTGATCAGGTCCTGATCCACCACGAGGCCTGGTCATGGACTGGGCTGCGGGGACGATGACCCCTGGAACACCCTCCAGGTATACTCCAGGTATGTAGCCACCTCCATACATCGGCATTCACCCGTTCATTGAAAGCGACACGTTCTGTATGTCCTTAAACCGGGAGTGGAGTCAGCATCATCAGCTGCCATAAGCACTCTGAAGAGCTGCATGTCCTTGTACCAGGAGTGGAGTCAGCAACGTCAGCTGCCGTCAGCACTCTGAAAACTTCATCAGCTTGCCTTCCCAATGTCACACAGAGTTGCCAACACAAGTGTCACCTCACACTATTAAGCTCACATTGTCACGTCAGCATCCACGGTTGGCTGCACTGAATATAATGTTTACAATCACAATATGGCTTTCTCAAACTTATGTTATCAGAATGGTAGTGGTTAATGTTATGGTAGTGGTTAATGTCATGGTAGTGGTTAATGTCATGGTAGTGGTTAATGTCATGGTAGTTGTGGCAGTGGTTTATGTTATGGTAGTGGTTAATGTCATGGTAGTTGTGGTAGTGGTTAATGTTATGGTAGTGGTTGTCATGGTAGTGGTTAATGTCATGGTAGTGGTTAATGTCATGGTAGTGGTTAATGTCATGGTAGTTGTGGTAGTGGTTAATGTTATGGTAGTGGTTAATGTCATGGTAGTGGTTAATGTCATGGTAGTGGTTAATGTCATGGTAGTGGTTAATGTCATGGTAGTGGTTAATGTCATGGTAGTGGTTAATGTCATGGTAGTTGTGGTAGTGGTTAATGTCATGGTAGTGGTTAATGTCATGGTAGTGGTTAATGTCATGGTAGTTGTGGTAGTGGTTAATGTTATGGTAGTGGTTAATGTCATGGTAGTGGTTAATGTTATGGTAGTGGTTAATGTCATGGTAGTGGTTAATGTCATGGTAGTGGTTAATGTCATGGTAGTTGTGGTAGTGGTTAATGTTATGGTAGTGGTTAATGTCATGGTAGTGGTTAATGTCATGGTAGTGGTTAATGTTATGGTAGTGGTTAATGTCATGGTAGTTGTGGTAGTGGTTAATGTTATGGTAGTGGTTAATGTCATGGTAGTGGTTAATGTCATGGTAGTGGTTAATGTCATGGTAGTGGTTAATGTCATGGTAGTTGTGGTAGTGGTTAATGTTATGGTAGTGGTTAATGTCATGGTAGTGGTTAATGTCATGGTAGTGGTTAATGTCATGGTAGTGGTTAATGTCATGGTAGTTGTTAATGTCATGGTAGTGGTTAATGTCATGGTAGTGGTTAATGTCATGGTAGTGGTTAATGTCATGGTAGTGGTTAATGTCATGGTAGTGGTTAATGTCATGGTAGTGGTTAATGTCATGGTAGTGGTTAATGTTATGGTAGTGGTTAATGTTATGGTAGTGGTTAATGTCATGGTAGTGGTTAATGTCATGGTAGTTGTGGTAGTGGTTAATGTTATGGTAGTGGTTAGTCATGGTAGTTGTGGTAGTGGTTAGTCATGGTAGTTGTGGTAGTGGTTAGTCATGGTAGTTGTGGTAGTGGTTAGACATGGTAGTGGTTAATGTTATGGTAGTGATGGTACTGGTTAATGTCATGGTAGTGGTAGTAGTGGTTAATGTTATGGTAGTGGTGGTAATGTCATGGTAGTTAATGTCGTGGTAGTGGTTAATGTTAAGGTAGTTGTGGTAGTGGTTGTTATGGTAGTTGTGATAATGTTATGGTAGTGGCTAATGTCATGGTAGTGGTTAATGTTATGGTAGTTGTGGTAGTGGTTAATGCTACGGTAGTGGTTGTCATGGTAGTGGTGGTAATGCCATGGTAGTTGTGGTAGTGGTTAGTCATGGTAGTGGTAATGGAAGTTGTGGTAGTGGTTAGTCATGGTAGTGGTTAGTCATGGTAGTTGTGGTAGTGGTTAGTCATGGTAGTGGTTAATGTTATGGTAGTGATGGTACTGGTTAATGTCATGGTAGTGGTAGTAGTGGTTAATGTTATGGTAGTGGTGTAATGTGATGGTAGTTAATGTCGTGGTAATGGTGGTAATGTCATGGTAGTTGTGGTAATTAACGTCATGGTAGTGGTTGTGATGGTAATAGTAGCATTTACAATAATAGTCACGTCAGAGATCAATGTGTTATGAATAAGTATCAGGATGTTCCTACTCCCGGTGCCCGGCCATGGGACAGGCTCGTCTGATGCTAGCCTTGTCAACCATGCTGTTGCTGCTGGAGGCCCGCTGCCCCACTATATACCAGCGAGCAGTGTAGAGGATATTACTACCCTCGCAGCCTGGCCTAGGTTTCCCTGGTGTAACTTTACGATTCATCTGCCATAGGTTGAAATCCCACCGGTACCCTGATATCCTTGCTGCCTGTTCAACCAAACTGTTGCTGTTAGTGGAGTTAGTAGTCCAGTTTTGGCGGAATGAGATATACAGTAAGGTATACTATAACGAATATTTACATAACGAACGGTTTTGCCTATAAAATTGATAATATTACAAAGATGCCAGAGAGGAACTGTCTGTAGGAGAGTCACCAAACAGGACCAGGAAAGATGACTCCACTCCTTCCAGTTCTTCTCAGTACTGTCTGTAGGAGTCACCAAACAGGACCAGGAAAGATGACTCCACTCCTTCCAGTTCTTCTCAGTACTGTCTGTAGGAGAGTCACCAAACAGGACCAGGAAAGATGACTCCACTCCTTCCAGTTCTTCTCGGTACTGTCTGTAGGAGTCACCAAACAGGACCAGGAAAGATGACTCCACTCCTTCCAGTTCTTCTCAGTACTGTCTGTAGGAGAGTCACCAAACAGGACCAGGAAAGATGACTCCACTCCTTCCAGTTCTTCTCGGTACTGTCTGTAGGAGTCACCAAACAGGACCAGGAAAGATGACTCCACTCCTTCCAGTTCTTCTCGGTACTGTCTGTAGGAGTCACCAAACAGGACCAGGAAAGATGACTCCACTCCTTCCAGTTCTTCTCGGTACTGTCTGTAGGAGTCACCAAACAGGCCCAGGAAAGATGACTCCACTCCTTCCAGTTCTTCTCGGTACTGTCTGTAGGAGTCACCAAACAGGCCCAGGAAAGATGACTCCACTCCTTCCAGTTCTTCTCGGTACTGTCTGTAGGAGAGTCACCAAACAGGACCAGGAAAGATGACTCCACTCCTTCCAGTTCTTCTCGGTACTGTCTGTAGGAGAGTCACCAAACAGGACCAGGAAAGATGACTCCACTCCTTCCAGTTCTTCTCGGTACTGTCTGTAGGAGTCACCAAACAGGACCAGGAAAGATGACTCCACTCCTTCCAGTTCTTCTCGGTACTGTCTGTAGGAGAGTCGCCAAACAGGACCAGGAAAGATGACTCCACTCCTTCCAGTTCTTCTCGGTACTGTCTGTAGGAGAGTCGCCAAACAGGACCAGGAAAGATGACTCCACTCCTTCCAGTTCTTCTCGGTACTGTCTGTAGGAGTCACCAAACAGGACCAGGAAAGATGACTCCACTCCTTCCAGTTCTTCTCGGTACTGTCTGTAGGAGTCACCAAACAGGACCAGGAAAGATGACTCCACTCCTTCCAGTTATTCTCGGTACTGTCTGTAGGAGAGTCACCAAACAGGACCAGGAAAGATGACTCCACTCCTTCCAGTTCTTCTCGGTACTGTCTTTAGGAGAGTCACCAAACAGGACCAGGAAAGATGACTCCACTCCTTCCAGTTCTTCTCGGTACTGTCTGTAGGAGAGTCACCAAACAGGACCAGGAAAGATGACTCCACTCCTTCCAGTTCTTCTCGGTACTGTCTGTAGGAGAGTCACCAAACAGGACCAGGAAAGATGACTCCACTTCTTCCAGTTCTTCTCAGTACTGTCTGTAGGAGAGTCACCAAACAGGCCCAGGAAGGATGACTCCACTCCTTCCAGTTCTTCTCAGTACTGTCTGTAGGAGTCACCAAACAGGCCCAGGAAGGATGACTCCACTCCTTCCAGTTCTTCTCAGAACTGCCTGTAGGAGTCACCAAACAGGACCAGGAAAGATGACTCCACTCCTTCCAGTTCTTCTCAGTACTGTCTGTAGGAGTCACCAAACAGGACCAGGAAAGATGACTCCACTCCTTCCAGTTCTTCTCAGTACTGTCTGTAGGAGAGTCACCAAACAGGACCAGGAAAGATGACTCCACTCCTTCCAGTTCTTCTCAGTACTGTCTGTAGGAGTCACCAAACAGGACCAGGAAAGATGACTCCACTCCTTCCAGTTCTTCTCGGTACTGTCTGTAGGAGTCACCAAACAGGACCAGGAAAGATGACTCCACTCCTTCCAGTTCTTCTCGGTACTGTCTGTAGGAGAGTCACCAAACAGGACCAGGAAAGATGACTCCACTCCTTCCAGTTCTTCTCGGTACTGTCTGTAGGAGTCACCAAACAGGACCAGGAATGATGACTCCACTCCTTCCAGTTCTTCTCGGTACTGTCTGTAGGAGTCACCAAACAGGACCAGGAAAGATGACTCCACTCCTTCCAGTTCTTCTCGGTACTGTCTGTAGGAGAGTCACCAAACAGGACCAGGAAAGATGACTCCACTCCTTCCAGTTCTTCTCAGTACTGTCTGTATCAGAGTCACCAAACAGGCCCAGGAAAGATGACTCCACTCCTTCCAGTTCTTCTCAGAACTGTCTGTAGGAGTCACCAAACAGGCCCAGGAAAGATGACTCCACTCCTTCCAGTTCTTCTCAGTACTGTCTGTAGGAGAGTCACCAAACAGGCCCAGGAAAGATGACTCCACTCCTTCCAGTTCTTCTCGGTACTGTCTGTAGGAGTCACCAAACAGGCCCAGGAAAGATGACTCCACTCCTTCCAGTTCTTCTCAGAACTGTCTGTAGGAGTCACCAAACAGGCCCAGGAAAGATGACTCCACTCCTTCCAGTTCTTCTCAGTACTGTCTGTAGGAGTCACCAAACAGGCCCAGGAAAGATGACTCCACTCCTTCCAGTTCTTCTCGGTACTGTCTGTAGGAGTCACCAAACAGGCCCAGGAAAGATGACTCCACTCCTTCCAGTTCTTCTCGGAACTGTCTGTAGGAGAGTCACCAAACAGGCCCAGGAAAGATGACTCCACTCCTTCCAGTTCTTCTCAGTACTGTCTGTAGGAGTCACCAAACAGGCCCAGGAAAGATGACTCCACTCCTTCCAGTTCTTCTCGGTACTGTCTGTAGGAGTCACCAAACAGGCCCAGGAAAGATGACTCCACTCCTTCCAGTTCTTCTCGGTACTGTCTGTAGGAGTCACCAAACAGGCCCAGGAAAGATGACTCCACTCCTTCCAGTTCTTCTCGGTACTGTCTGTAGGAGTCACCAAACAGGCCCAGGAAAGATGACTCCACTCCTTCCAGTTCTTCTCGGTACTGTCTGTAGGAGTCACCAAACAGGCCCAGGAAAGATGACTCCACTCCTTCCAGTTCTTCTCAGTACTGTCTGTAGGAGAGTCACCAAACAGGACCAGGAAAGATGACTCCACTCCTTCCAGTTCTTCTCGGTACTGTCTGTAGGAGAGTCACCAAACATGCCCAGGAAAGATGACTCCACTCCTTCCAGTTCTTCTCAGAACTGTCTGTAGGAGTCACCAAACAGGCCCAGGAAAGATGACTCCACTCCTTCCAGTTCTTCTCAGTACTGTCTGTAGGAGAGTCACCAAACAGGCCCAGGAAAGATGACTCCACTCCTTCCAGTTCTTCTCGGTACTGTCTGTAGGAGTCACCAAACAGGCCCAGGAAAGATGACTCCACTCCTTCCAGTTCTTCTCAGTACTGTCTGTAGGAGTCACCAAACAGGCCCAGGAAAGATGACTCCACTCCTTCCAGTTCTTCTCGGTACTGTCTGTAGGAGTCACCAAACAGGCCCAGGAAAGATGACTCCACTCCTTCCAGTTCTTCTCGGAACTGTCTGTAGGAGAGTCACCAAACAGGCCCAGGAAAGATGACTCCACTCCTTCCAGTTCTTCTCAGTACTGTCTGTAGGAGTCACCAAACAGGCCCAGGAAAGATGACTCCACTCCTTCCAGTTCTTCTCGGTACTGTCTGTAGGAGTCACCAAACAGGCCCAGGAAAGATGACTCCACTCCTTCCAGTTCTTCTCGGTACTGTCTGTAGGAGTCACCAAACAGGCCCAGGAAAGATGACTCCACTCCTTCCAGTTCTTCTCGGTACTGTCTGTAGGAGTCACCAAACAGGCCCAGGAAAGATGACTCCACTCCTTCCAGTTCTTCTCGGTACTGTCTGTAGGAGTCACCAAACAGGCCCAGGAAAGATGACTCCACTCCTTCCAGTTCTTCTCAGAACTGTCTGTAGGAGAGTCACCAAACAGGACCAGGAAAGATGACTCCACTCCTTCCAGTTCTTCTCAGAACTGTCTGTAGGAGAGTCACCAAACAGGCCCAGGAAAGATGACTCCACTCCTTCCAGTTCTTCTCAGAACTGTCTGTAGGAGTCACCAAACAGGCCCAGGAAAGATGACTCCACTCCTTCCAGTTCTTCTCAGTACTGTCTGTAGGAGAGTCACCAAACAGGCCCAGGAAAGATGACTCCACTCCTTCCAGTTCTTCTCGGTACTGTCTGTAGGAGTCACCAAACAGGCCCAGGAAAGATGACTCCACTCCTTCCAGTTCTTCTCAGTACTGTCTGTAGGAGTCACCAAACAGGCCCAGGAAAGATGACTCCACTCCTTCCAGTTCTTCTCGGTACTGTCTGTAGGAGTCACCAAACAGGCCCAGGAAAGATGACTCCACTCCTTCCAGTTCTTCTCGGAACTGTCTGTAGGAGAGTCACCAAACAGGCCCAGGAAAGATGACTCCACTCCTTCCAGTTCTTCTCAGTACTGTCTGTAGGAGTCACCAAACAGGCCCAGGAAAGATGACTCCACTCCTTCCAGTTCTTCTCGGTACTGTCTGTAGGAGTCACCAAACAGGTCCAGGAAAGATGATTCCACTCCTTCCAGTTCTTCTCGGAACTGTCTGTAGGAGAGTCACCAAACAGGCCCAGGAAAGATGACTCCACTCCTTCCAGTTCTTCTCAGTACTGTCTGTAGGAGTCACCAAACAGGCCCAGGAAAGATGACTCCACTCCTTCCAGTTCTTCTCGGTACTGTCTGTAGGAGTCACCAAACAGGCCCAGGAAAGATGACTCCACTCCTTCCAGTTCTTCTCGGTACTGTCTGTAGGAGTCACCAAACAGGCCCAGGAAAGATGACTCAACTCCTTCCAGTTCTTCTCGGTACTGTCTGTAGGAGTCACCAAACAGGCCCAGGAAAGATGACTCCACTCCTTCCAGTTCTTCTCGGTACTGTCTGTAGGAGTCACCAAACAGGCCCAGGAAGGATAATTCCAGCTCTTCTCAGAACTGCCTGTAGGAGAGTCGCCAAACAGGACCAGGAAGGATAATTCCAGTTTCTTCTCGGTAATTTTCTCCTCCTCTGTCTTCTGTCCTGCATCAACAACGCTGGGCCAAGTAACTAGTTTTTATTTTTGTACTAATTTATCATTTTTTATTACAAGTATTAATGATATTCTTTATTTCAGGAGTTTAAATGCACATTTATGCACTTTTTTCAAATTTATTTATATTTTACATTGTTAAGTGGTGTTTGGGAGCCTGGCACGGATTAACCCTATAACGAACGAACGATGTAACGAACGAGGATCTAGAACCAATTAGATTCGTTATAGCATACCTCACTGTATACTTGAAAGAGCGGAGTGGTTCTCAAGATTGTCACACATAGATGTTAGAGTAGAGGCAGGTCGATCAAGAGTGTATATAGATGTGGGGTCATAAAACGCGTAGGGAACAGGAGGAGAGGTTACGTGTGAAGGTGGTTTGTAGGACTGAAGAAATACAAGTGGAGGCAAGAGGTTTACTGACATGCTGTTGGAGTGTGAACAAGATAACATTAATGAAGGACTTCGGGGAAACCCAGTAACTGGGCATGAGTTCTGGAGGTGGAAAGTGCAGCGCTTGTTCTGTGCAGGATGTGTGAGCATGTTGTGGTTCTGAAGGTGAGATGTACAGGGACTGTACTGTGAATAATATGTGAGCATGTGGTTCTGAAGGTGGGATGTACAGTACCTGCACTCTGAGGGATGTGTGAGCATGTGGTTCTGAAGGTGGGATGTACAGTACCTGCACTCTGAGGGATGTGTGAGCATGTGGTTCTGAAGGTGGGATGTACAGTACCTGCACTCTGAGGGATGTGTGAGCATGTGGTTCTGAAGGTGGGATGTACAGTACCTGCACTCTGAGGGATGTGTGAGCATGTGGTTCTGAAGGTGGGAAGTGCAGTGCCTGTACTCTAAAGGATGGGTGAAGATGATGTGGTTCGTTGTTACAATGCATGTTTGCGTTCAAGAAACAACAATGTAGCAAGCACTGAGGATGGCTTCTCCCTTTGATCCCCTGCCATAGAGGAAACTAAGAATGTGTAAAACGAAAAACAACAGAAAAACAGAAAGATAAGATTATTGTTACTGTTACTGCAGTGTCAGAGAAGTCAATACCGTGGCTGGAACAACTTATTCAACGCTCAAGTTGAAGTGGGAGCTTTAGACGACGTTTAGGTAGTGGCCTGATAACGTTCCGCAACGGACCGAAACATCCAAATTTTCTTCTTCCAAACTGTGGGTTCAAGGTGAAGCCCAGAGGCTCCTTGCGCTCTACACATTTTTAGGGGCACGTTAAGTTCCCCCGTCTTCTAATAACATGTTCATTTTTCCACTATAATCTACCTTACCCATAATTACTATCACATTTTCTTTGTCTGTTTCGTAAGGTGAAGTCTGAGATCTTTCCATAATTCAAGGTATAACTTAACAAATCTTTGATGACAATTGTGTTGCAGAGGTCTGAGCTGAGCTCAGACTCTACAACACAATTGTTAAGTTATACCATGAATTAAGGAAAGATCCTGGACTTCACCTTACGAAACAGACAAAGCGAATATGATAGCAATTATGTACAAGGTTAGATTATAGTGGAAAGATGAACAATTTATAGAAGACGGGGGAACTTACTGGCCTTTTAAAGCTTCCTTACCTTCCCTCAACCCACACTGCTTTCCTCTACGTTGTCCCTCGTCCATTACTCCCTTTCCTGTCTCCCTTCTCCTCCCCCTCCTCACCCATTATCTTCTCCCTGCCTCCCCTCCTCCACTACTACTTCCTCCCTGCCTCCCCTCACCCATTAACTCTTCCACCGTGTCTAAAAATCCAGAGAGGACCGGCCTCACCTTTGATGGTGAAGTCCCATTAGTTACAATCACCCCTCAGTGGCCATCCTCCCCTCAGCTTAGTACCCTTATCCTTCACCCTCTCCCCTCATTATGCTGCCTCTCCATACCTGCCCATTACTCTCTCTCACACCATGGTACCTCCATAACCCATGAACCCATAGTGGAATGTTTGACGATATCCTTGGACACTGTTAGTCTCCCGGGTAAGGCCGATGCATTTCAGGACTCCATTCAAGAAACCCATATGTGATGGATTGAGCCAGGGAAACATAAGACGGGTTTCTTGCATGGAGTAATGCTATGTTCCCCTGGCTTATTCCATCACTGCTATGTTCCCCTGGCTTATTCCATCATTGCTGTTTCCCTGGCTTATTCCATCTCTGCTATGTTCCCCTGGCTTATTCCATCATTGCTATGTTTCCCTGGCTTGTTCAATCGCTGCTGTTACCCTGGCTTATTCCATCATTGCTATGTTCCCCTGGCTTATTCCATCATTGCTATGTTCCATTGGCTTATTCCATCATTGCTATGTTCCCCCAGCTTATTCCATTATTGCTGTTTCCCTGGCTTATTCCATCATTGCTGTTTCCCTGGCTTATTCCATCATTGCTATGTTTCCCTGGCTTATTCCATCATTGCTATGTTCCCCTGGCTTATTCCATCATTGCTATGTTTCCCTGGCTTATTCCATCACTGCTATGTTCCCCTGGCTTATTCCATCGTTGCTATGTTTCCCTGGCTTATTCCATCATTGCTATGTTCCCCTGGCTTATTCCATCATTGCTATGTTTCCCTGGCTTATTCCATCATTGCTGTTTCCCCGGCTTATTCCATCATTGCTATGTTCCCCCGGCTTATTCCATCATTGCTGTTTCCCTGGCTTATTCCATCATTGCTGTGTTCCCCTGGCTTATTCCATCATTGCTATGTTCCCCTGGCTTATTCCATCATTGCTATGTTTCCCTGGCTTATTCCATCATTGCTATGTTTCCCTGGCTTATTCCATCATTGCTATGTTCCCCTGGCTTATTCCATCATTGCTATGTTTCCCTGGCTTATTCCATCATTGTTATGTTCCCCTGGCTTATTCCATCATTGCTATGTTTCCCTGGCTTATTCCATCATTGCTATGTTACCCTGGCTTATTCCATCATTGCTATGTTTCCCTGGCTTATTCCATCATTGCTATGTTCCCCTGGCTTATTCCATCATTGCTATGTTTCCCTGGCTTATTCCATCATTGCTATGTTTCCCTGGCTTATTCCATCATTGCTATGTTTCCCTGGCTTATTCCATCATTGCTGTTTCCCTGGCTTATTCCATCATTGCTATGTTCCCCCGGCTTATTCCATCATTACTGTTTCCCTGGCTTATTCCATCATTGCTATGTTCCCCTGTCTTATTCCATCATTGCTATGTTTCCCTGGCTTATTCCATCATTGCTATGTTTCCCTGGCTTATTCCATCATTGCTGTTTCCCTGGCTTATTCCATCATTGCTATGTTCCCCTGGCTTATTCCATCATTGCTATGTTCCATTGGCTTATTCCATCATTGCTATGTTCCCCCGGCTTATTCCATCATTGCTGTTTCCCTGGCTTATTCCATCATTGCTGTTTCCCTGGCTTATTCCATCATTGCTATGTTCCCCTGGCTTATTCCATCTTTGCTATGTTCCCCCGGCTTATTCCATCATTGCTGTTTCCCTGGCTTATTCCATCATTGCTGTTTCCCTGGCTTATTCCATCATTGCTATGTTCCATTGGCTTATTCCATCATTGCTATGTTCCCCTGGCTTATTCCATCATTGCTATGTTCCCCTGGCTTATTCCATCATTGCTATGTTCCCCTGGCTTATTCCATCATTGCTATGTTTCCCTGGCTTATTCCATCATTGCTATGTTCCCCTGGCTTATTCCATCATTGCTATGTTCCCCTGGCTTATTCCATCATTGCTATGTTCCCCCGGCTTATTCCATCATTGCTATGTTCCCCTGGTTTATTCCATCATTATGTTCTCCTGGATTATTCCATCATATATGATAGGTTTCTTGCATGAAGTAATGCCATGTGGTGGAACTAACCAGAGAAACATTGCATTACTCCATGCAAGAAACTCATCCTGTGTGATGGAACAAACAATGAAAACATTGGTGATGACTTCTGAATATTAACCCATGAGTATTAATAAGTCAGAATAACCCAGTAAACTATAATAATCTGGCTGAGTTGCCTTGGTTTGGTCAGGCAGTAACAGCCTGGTTGATCATATCCTGAGCCATCGCGAGGCCTGGTCATGCACCGGGCCGAGGGGGCGGTGATGCCCGAACCCCCCTCCAGGTATACACAGTACATTAAGTCCTCACTTAACGTCGTCGATAGGTTCTCGGAAAGTACAACTTTAAGCGAAACGACGTATATGGAAACCACGCCTGGCTAACTATCGTCAAACCACTTTAAAACGTCTAGCTTTGTTTCTAATGGCACAGTTTTCCTCTGTTTTTTGCGGGCACAGACATCAGGGGTGCACAGTGCACCTTCAGCACTCACTGCAACAAAGTTAACCAAGGAATAAATGTTTGCAAAGTAAAAACTGTAAAGAGCGCCACCTACCACCAGGCAGTTCAACAACAATGTGCACGGACTGATTACATCATCTACATTTCACTGCTAGTACTCCCTCTGTATTTGACTGAAGAAAACCTACTGTGTAGGCGAAAAGTTTCATCAACAAAGATACCAAACTGTTGCACATGTGTCTTAGTCTTCAACTTGTCGATATTTTATACCATTTTCAACAAAAACAACAAACATGGCGGCCTTGCTGAGCGCTTTCGTACTGCAGCGTTTATTATCGTACATTTGTAAATAACAAAAAGGCACAATACCGTGACTGGAACAATACACAAATAACCCGCACATAAAAGAGAGAAGCTTACGACGACGTTTCGGTCCGACTTGGACCATTGACAAAGTCACACCGAAACGTCGTCGTAAGCTTCTCTCTTTTATGTGCGGGTTATTTGTGTATCGTACATTTGTATCATTATAGTACACTTCACGAATTTTTATTTTACAATTTGTATTCATTGTATTCACTTTTTTATCGACGTTATAACGAAAAGACGTTAAGTGAGGATTTACTGCAGTTTAAGGGAAAGTGGCGAGACAGGTTGAAGAACAAAAAGGCACAATACCGTGACTGGAACAATACACAAATGTCGATAAATGAACCATACCACGGGGCGGGGCTAGAACCCGTGGTCAGAGAGTCTCAAAACTCCTGTCTGGAGTTTTGAGAGAGACTGACCGCGAGTTCTAACCCCACCCGTGGTATGGTTTGTTGGTAACTGTGTCATTACGATTTCGTGAGTCGATAAATGATTCACAGAACCGACAAGTTGATAAATTAAGACACATGTGCAACACAATTCTTTGTATCGGACTGATGAAGCCACCGTGGTGCGAAACGTTTCCTCAATGAAAATACCCAATTGTTGCACACGTGTCTAATTTATCAATACTTAAAAAATCCGCACACAGGAGAGAAAAACTTATGACGACGACGACGTCTCGGTCCCACTTGAACCATTGACGAGTCACAGTGCAACTAGTAAATGGTCCAAGTCGGACCGAAACGTTGTTATAAAGCTCTCTCACTCTCTCACTCTCCCTCTCACTCTCCCTCTCTCCTGTGTGTGGGTTTGTGTAGTGCCATTACCCTGGTTGCTAGATTTGGAGTAAATTAAACGAAAGCAAAAGACTTGGCAGACGATGCACCATCCCCCCAATGAAAAGCAGGGGTGTCACTAGCATGTTAAGAGACCATACAATAAGTGTCAGGGGCCCGAGACTGTTCAACTGCCTCCCAGCATACATAAGGGGGATTACCAACAGACCCCTGGCAGTCTTCAAGCTGGCACTGGACAAGCACCTAAAGTCGGTACCTGACCAGCCGGGCTGTGGCTCGTACGTTGGTTTGCGTGCAGCCAGCAGTAACAGCCTGGTTGGTCAGGCTCTGATCCACCAGGAGGCCTGATCACAGACCGGGCCGCGGGGGCGTTGACCCCCGGAACTCTCTCCAGGTAAACCAGCTTAGTATGGGCCGATAGGTCTGCTGCAGTGCTCCTCCTTTCTTATATTGCGTGTACAAGTCAGAAACTAATTGAAGACTCTAGCCGGCTGTTTCACGGCAGTAGGGTACTTTAGTATGTATATATGAACGAATGCAATACAATCATAAACAGGCGATCTTAACAATGAAGAACAAGCCACATGGGAATGCCAATGGAAATCTTTGGCTTTAGATCTTTCGCCCTCTCGTGCGTCGTCAGGAGCTATGCAATATTGCAAGACAGCAACAGACAGGAGGGGGTATTCTCTGAGGCAAGGCAGAAGGTATCTGTGGTAACTCGTGTCAAATGTGATGTGACTTAACAGTGTCCTCCTCTCGTGTGTTACCGCAAGCGCACTGAGTGGCAGTAACAACTGCAGCACCAGCAACTACAGCTGCAACAACAGTGGCCGCCGCAGTAACATCAATTACTGCTGCAACAACAGTGGCCGCCGCAGCAACAGCAGCAGCAGCAGTAGTAGTAGCAGGAGCAGCAGCAACAGCAGCACCGGTAGTAGCAACAGCAGCACCGGCAACAGTAATAGCAACCTCTAACTCCACACTCCTCCACTACCCCGACACACACTAGGAGGTATCTGAGTCAGGAACTGCTACTCCAACCTACCAGCTGTCAGAGTCACACACACTGTCTTGATCCACAATGTCAATCAACAACTCTGACAAATACACACACACACACACACACACACACACACATACTCAACTATGCCACTAAACAAAACAAGCCACAATAACAAACACAAAACTTCAAGTAAATACCATAACAGAGAGAGAGAGAGAGAGAGAGAGAGGCGGGGAGTGGGAAAATGACGAGGAAGGAGGGAGAGGTGATGGTTGCAGAGGAGGGAGGGAAGGAAACTGCACCAGCGTCAAGAGGGGGAACGAGAGGGGAGGGGGGGGGTTGATGCTTGCAGCGGAGGGGAAGTGAAACTAGCAACGGGGAAGCTGTGCCTATTTATAGTGCCAAGGTACAGTGATTCTTATTCATAGCTGCCAAGAGAAGGGATTTACCAGCGACAAGCTGGCAGGCTTGTCTCTCTCTTGCCCCGACGCCCCGCCCCGCCCGCCCCGCCCCGCCCCGCCCGCCTCGCCCCGCCCCGAGGTACTAAACCAACCAAAATTGCAAATTCTGTCAAGGATTTTCTTTCCCCACTGACTTAAATGGTCAGTATAAAAAGAAAAAGTGAAACATATATAGTATAGAAAAAACACTAACCTGGGTGTTTTATATCACACACACACACACACACACACACACACACACACACACACACACACACACACACACACACAAAGGTATGATAAAGCTCACGGCTCAGGGAGAGTGACCTAGTAGCGATCAGTGAAGAGCGGGGCCAGGAGCTCGGACTCGACCCCCGAAACCTCAACTAGGTGAGTACAACTAGGTGAGTACACACACACACACAGGAGGCAGGAACCATACATAGCTTTAAGACGAGGTATGACAAAGCTCAGGAAGCAGAAAAAGTGTGACCTAGTAGCGATCAGTGAAGAGGCGGGGCCAGGAGCCGAGTATCGACCCCTGCAACCACAATTAGGTGAGTACAATTAGGCGAGTACGTACACACACACACACACACACACACACACACACACACACACACACACACACACACACACACACACACACACACACTGAGAGGAATTGGCAAGGTAGATAGGGACAGTTCCATAGATGTGACACAGCAACAACAGGTCACAACTGTCAGCTGAAAACTCAGATGAGTCACAGGGATGTTAGGAAGAATTTCTTCAGCTATAGAGTTGTCAGGAAGTGGAACAGTATGGAGAGTGACGTAATAGAGGCAGGATCCATACACAGCTTTAAGAGCAGGTATGAAGAAGCTCATGGAGCAGGGAGAGAGGGTAGACCTAGTAGCGACCAGTGAAGATGCGGGGCCAGGAGCTGTGACCAAAGGATCAGGTAGTAAGGCTGGAGAAGAAATTATAGAAATGCGTTAGGAATGACCAGGAGAAGGTGAACAAAAGTTTGAGGGAAGTATTCTCAGTGGAACCCGAAACACTGCCAGAGAACCAGAGAGGGAGAGTACACACACGAATAGCAGATAATACACAACAAGAGGAGAGGTGAAAAAACAAAGTACGAACCAGACACCTCGAAAACAAGGAACTAGATACCTCAAAAACAAGGAACTAGATACCTCAAAAACAAGGAACTAGACACCTCAAAAACAAGGAACTAGATACCTCAAAAACAAGGAACTAGATACCTCAAAAACAAGGAACTAGATACCTCAAAAACAAGGAACTAGATACCTCAAAAACAAGGAACTAGATACCTCAAAAACAAGGAACTAGATACCTCAAAAACAAGGAACTAGATACCTCAAAAACAAGGAACTAGGCACCTCAAAAACAAGGAACTAGACACCTCAAAAACACGGAACTAGACACCTCAAAAACATGGAACTAGACACCTCAAAAACATGGAACTAGACACCTCAAAAACATGGAACTAGACACCTCAAAAATACAAAACTAGACACCTCAAAAACAAGGAACTAGGCACCTCAAAAACAAGGAACTAGACACCTCAAAAACAAGGAACTAGACACCTCAAAAATACAAAACTAGACACCTCAAAAACAAGGAACTAGGCACCTCAAAAACAAGGAACTAGGCACCTCAAAAACAAGGAACTAGGCACCTCAAAAACAAGGAACTAGGCACCTCAAAAACAAGGAACTAGACACCTCAAAAATACAAAACTAGACACCTCAAAAACAAGGAACTAGGCACCTCAAAAACAAGGAACTAGGCACCTCAAAAACAAGGAACTAGGCACCTCAAAAACAAGGAACTAGGCACCTCAAAAACAAGGAACTAGGCACCTCAAAAACAAGGAACTAGGCACCTCAAAAACAAGGAACTAGGCACCTCAAAAACACGAAACTAGACACCTCAAAAACAAGGAACTAGGCACCTCAAAAACACGAAACTAGACACCTCAAAAACATGGAACTAGGCACCTCAAAAACAAGGAACTAGGCACCTCAAAAACACGAAACTAGACACCTCAAAAACATGGAACTAGGCACCTCAAAAACAAGGAACTAGGCACCTCAAAAACAAGGAACTAGACACCTCAAAAACATGGAACTAGGCACCTCAAAAACACGAAACTAGACACCTCAAAAACAAGGAACTAGGCACCTCAAAAACAAGGAACTAGACACCTCAAAAACACGGAACTAGACACCTCAAAAACACGGAACTAGACACCTCAAAAACACGGAACTAGACACCTCAAAAACACGGAACTAGACACCTCAAAAACACGGAACTAGACACCTCAAAAACACGGAACTAGACACCTCAAAAACACGGAACTAGACACCTCAAAAACACGGAACTAGACACCTCAAAAACACGGAACTAGACACCTCAAAAACAAGAAACTAGGCACCTCAAAAACAAGAAACTAGGCACCTCAAAAACACGGAACTAGACACCTCAAAAACAAGAAACTAGGCACCTCAAAAACAAGAAACTAGGCACCTCAAAAACAAGAAACTAGGCACCTCAAAAACACGAAACTAGACACCTCAAAAACAAGAAACTAAGCACCTCAAAAACACGGAACTAGACACCTCAAAAACAAGAAACTAGGCACCTCAAAAACAAGAAACTAGGCACCTCAAAAACAAGAAACTAGACACCTCAAAAACACGAAACTAGACACCGCAAAAACACGAAACTAGACACCTCAAAAACATGGAACTAGGCACCTCAAAAACACGAAACTAGACACCTCAAAAACATGGAACTAGGCACCTCAAAAACACGAAACTAGACACCTCAAAAACATGGAACTAGGCACGTCAAAAACACGAAACTAGACACCTCAAAAACATGGAACTAGGCACCTCAAAAACAAGGAACTAGGCACCTCAAAAACAAGGAACTAGGCACCTCAAAAACACGAAACTAGACACCTCAAAAACAAGGAACTAGACACCTCAAAAACACGAAACTAGACACCTCAAAAACACGAAACTAGACACCTCAAAAATACGAAACTAGACACCTCAAAAACACGAAACTAGACACCTCAAAAACACGAAACTAGACACCTCAAAAACACGAAACTAGACACCTCAAAAATACGAAACTAGACACCTCAAAAATACGAAACTAGACACCTCAAAAACACGAAACTAGACACCTCAAAAACACGAAACTAGACACCTCAAAAATACGAAACTAGACACCTCAAAAATACGAAACTAGACACCTCAAAAACACGAAACTAGACACCTCAAAAACACGAAACTAGACACCTCAAAAATACGAAACTAGACACCTCAAAAACACGAAACTAGACACCTCAAAAACACGAAACTAGACACCTCAAAAACAAGGAACTAGGCACCTAAAAAACAAGGAACTAGACACCTCAAAAACAAGGAACTAGGCACCTAAAAAACAAGGAACTAGACACCTCAAAAACAAGGAACTAGGCACCTAAAAAACAAGGAACTAGACACCTCAAAAACAAGGAACTAGGCACCTAAAAACAAGGAACTAGACACCTCAAAAACAAGGAACTAGGCACCTAAAAAACAAGGAACTAGACACCTCAAAAACAAGGAACTAGGCACCTAAAAAACAAGGAACTAGACACCTCAAAAACAAGGAACTAGGCACCTAAAAAACAAGGAACTAGACACCTCAAAAACACGAAACTAGGCACCTCAAAAACAAGGAACTAGGCACCTCAAAAACAAGGAACTAGGCACCTCAAAAACAAGGAAGTAGACACCTCAAAAACAAGGAAGTAGGAGAGGATCAGGAATACAAGCAGGAGAGGATCAATAATACAAGCAGGAGAGGATCAATAATACAAGCAAGAGAGGATCAATAATACAAGAGGATCAATAATACAAGCAAGAGAGGATCAATAATACAAGAGGATCAATAATACAAGCAGGAGAGGATCAATAATACAAGCAAGAGAGGATCAATAATACAAGCAGGAGAGGATCAATAATACAAGCAAGAGAGGATCAAGAATACAAGCAGGAGAGGATCAACAATACAAGCAGGAGAGGATCAACAATACAAGCAGGAGAGGATCAACAATACAAGCAGGAGAGGATCAATAATACAAGCAAGAGAGGATCAATAATACAAGCAGGAGAGGATCAATAATACAAGCAGGAGAGGATCAATAATACAAGCAGGAGAGGATCAATAATACAAGCAAGAGAGGATCAATAATACAAGCAAGAGAGGATCAATAATACAAGCAGGAGAGGATCAAGAATACAAGCAGGAGAGGATCAAGAATACAAGCAGGAGTCGATCAATAATACAAGCAGGAGAGGATCAAGAATACAAGCAGGAGAGGATCAATAATACAAGCAGGAGAGGATCAAGAATACAGGCAGGAGAGGATCAATAATACAAGCAAGAGAGGATCAATAATACAAGCAGGAGAGGATCAAGAATACAAGGAGAGGATCAATAATACAAGCAAGAGAGGATCAATAATACAAGCAGGAGAGGATCAAGAATACAAGCAAGAGAGGATCAAGAATACAAGCAGGAGAGGATCAAGAATACAGGCAGGAGAGGATCAAGTATACAAGCAGGAGAGGATCAAGAATACAAGCAGGAGAGGGTCAAGAATACAAGCAGGAGAGGATCAATAATACAAGCAGGAGAGGATCAAGAATACAAGCAGGAGAGGATCAAGAATACAGGCAGGAGAGGATCAAGAATACAAGCAGGAGAGGATCAAGAATACAGGCAGGAGAGGATCAAGAATACAGGCAGGAGAGGATCAAGAATACAAGCAGGAGAGGATCAAGAATACAAGCAAGAGAGGGTCAAGAATACAAGCAGGAGAGGATCAAGAATACAAGCAGGAGAGGATCAAGAATACAAGCAGGAAAGGATCAAGAATACAAGCAGGAGAGGATCAAGAATACAGGCAGGAGAGGATCAATAATACAAGCAGGAGAGGATCAATAATACAAGCAAGAGAGGATCAATAATACAAGCAAGAGGATCAATAATACAAGCAAGAGGATCAATAATACAAGCAGGAGAGGATCAAGAATACAAGCAGGAGAGAATCAAGAATACAAGCAAGAGAGGATCAATAATACAAGCAAGAGAGGATCAATAATACAAGCAGGAGAGGATCAATAATACAAGCAAGAGAGGATCAATAATACAAGCAAGAGAGGATCAATAATACAAGCAGGAGAGGATCAATAATACAAGCAGGAGAGGATCAATAATACAAGCAGGAGAGGATCAATAATACAAGCAGGAGAGGATCAAGAATACAAGCAGGAGAGGATCAAGAATACAAGCAAGAGAGGATCAATAATACAAGCAGGAGAGGATCAATAATACAAGCAAGAGAGAATCAATAATACAAGCAGGAGAGGATCAAGAATACAAGCAGGAGAGGATCAAGAATACAAGCAGGAGAGGATCAAGAATACAAGCAGGAGAGGATCAATAATACAAGGAGGAGAGGATCAAGAATACAAGCAGGAGAGGATCAAGAATACAAGCAGGAGAGGATCAAGAATACAAGCAGGAGAGGATCAAGAATACAAGCAGGAGAGGATCAATAATACAAGCAGGAGAGGATCAAGAATACAAGCAGGAGAGAATCAAGAATACAAGCAGGAGAGGATCAATAATACAAGCAGGAGAGGATCAAGAATACAATCAGGAGAGGATCAATAATACAAGCAGGAGAGGATCAATAATACAAGCAGGAGAGGATCAGGAATACAAGCAGGAGAGGATCAGGAATACAAGCAGGAGAGGATCAAGAATACAAGCAGGAGAGGATCAAGAATACAAGCAGGAGAGGATCAAGAATACAAGCAGGAGAGGATCAAGAATACAAGCAGGAGAGGATCAAGAATACAAGCAGGAGAGGATCAAGAATACAAGCAGGAGAGGATCAAGAATACAAGCAGGAGAGGATCAAGAATACAAGCAAGAGAGGATCAAGAATGCAACCAGGAGAGGATCAGGAATACAAGCAAGAGAGGATCAATAATACAAGCAGGAGAGGATCAAGAATAGAAGCAGGAGAGGATCAATAATACAAGCAGGAGAGGATCAAGAATACAAGCAGGAGAGGATCAATAATACAAGCAGGAGAGGATCAAGAATACAAGCAGGAGAGGATCAAGAATACAAGCAGGAGAGGATCAAGAATACAAGCAGGAGAGGATCAATAATACAAGCAGGAGAGGATCAAGAATACAAGCAGGAGAGGATCAATAATACAAGCAGGAGAGGATCAAGAATACAAGCAGGAGAGGATCAAGAATACAAGCAGGAGAGGATCAAGAATACAAGGAGAGGATCAAGAATGCAACCAGGAGAGGATCAGGAATACAAGCAAGAGAGGATCAATAATACAAGCAGGAGAGGATCAATAATAGAAGCAGGAGAGGATCAATAATACAAGCAGGAGAGGATCAAGAATACAAGCAGGAGAGGATCAATAATACAAGCAAGAGAGGATCAATAATACAAGCAGGAGAGGATCAATAATACAAGCAAGAGAGGATCAATAATACAAGCAGGAGAGGATCAATAATACAAGCAGGAGAGGATCAAGAAAGACTACAAATGTATCCGGACGCTGAAGGATCGCTCTGATAAATGGTTATTAGAGTTTAACCCCGGCAAATGCAAAATTATAAAAATTAGGGAAGGGCAAAGATGACCGGAAAGAGAGTACATGTTCAGGGGAACAAATACTGCAAACTTCCCTGAAAGAGAAGGACCGGTGGTGGGCAAAGTTCCAAGCATATCACCTGAGGTACACATCAACCAAATATACACTGCAGCAAACACAAAACTAACAAATTTAAAGATATCTTTCAGGACTATATACTTGGCACATGTCAGGACCATCTTGGAGGACGCAGCGCCAGTGTGGAACCCACATCTGGGAAGAGTGTAAAGGTTTACAAGGAAATTAGTCTCAGGGCTGAGGGGTAAGAGCTGCTGCCACCACCACCACCACCACCACCACACAGCCGCCGCCGCCACCACCACCACACAGCCGCCGCCGCCACCACCACCACACAGCCACCACCACCACACAGCCGCCGCCGCCGCCGCCACCACCACCACTTTCCAATACTGTGTCGGAGCACAATATTGAAATTAAGATTGAGACATAATAGTCACGTCCGGGTGTGTGTATATCAATGTATACATATGTACGTATATGTAAATGCATGAATTGTTTGTGAGAGAGTAAAGATGCGGTTGCAATAACATGTACGTCTCTGCAGAGAGATCCGAGCACAGGGATGTCTGGAAGTGCTTTTTCAGTTTCACTGTGATACAGTGAAGACAAACTTCATACGCAGCTTTAGAAATAGGTACGATAGGGCCCAAGAGGCCAGAAACCAATTACTTCAGAAAAATTTTAGGCAACAGGGACTCGACCCCCACAAGTACAAAACTATCAACACACACACAAAGAGGAGTTGTGACTCGACCCATGCAACCACAAATAAGCGCGCACACATATACATACACACGCACACACACACACACACACACACACACACACACACACACACACACACACACACACACACACACACACACACACACACACACACACACACAAAAGCGAGGGAGACAGAATGACGAGACAGGAAGACACAGGAAGCAGAAAAAACAGCCGTGTTGTTTTCCAGCAAGGAGTGGCAGAGAATAGCTTGTAATGAAGCAAGGATAAGAAACGGCAGAGAGGAGACATGATGCAAATAATAACAGCAGGGCAAGCAGAGGGGACTGACACCAGGGCAAGAAGAGGGGACTGACACCAGGGCAAGCAGAGGGGACTGACAGCAGAGCAAGCAGAGGGGACTGACACCAGGGCAAGCAGAGGGGACTGACACCGGGGCAAGCAGAGGGGACTGACACCAGGGCAAGCAGAGGGGACTGACACCAGGGCAAGCAGAGGGGACTGACAGTAGGGCAAGCAGAGGGGACTGACACCAGGGCAAGCAGAGGGGACTGACACCAGGGCAAGCAGAGGGGACTGACACCAGGGCAAGCAGAGGGGACTGACACCAGGGCAAGCAGAGGGGACTGACACCAGGGCAAGCAGAGGGGACTGACACCAGGGCAAGCAGAGGGGACTGACACCAGGGCAAGCAGAGGGGACTGACACCGGGGCAAGCAGAGGGAACTGACACCGGGGCAAGCAGAGGGGACTGACACCAGGGCAAGCAGAGGGGACCGACAGCAGGGCAAGCAGAGGGGACTGACACCAGGGCAAGCAGAGGGGACTGACACCAGGGCAAGCAGAGGGGACTGACACCAGGGCAAGCAGAGGGGACTGACACCAGGGCAAGCAGAGGGGACTGACACCAGGGCAAGCAGAGGGGACTGACACCAGGGCAAGCAGAGGGGACTGACACCAGGGCAAGCAGAGGGGACTGACACCAGGGCAAGCAGAGGGGACTGACACCAGGGCAAGCAGAGGGGACTGACACCAGGGCAAGCAGAGGGGACTGACACCAGGGCAAGCAGAGGGGACTGACACCAGGGCAAGCAGAGGGGACTGACACCAGGGCAAGCAGAGGGGACTGACACCAGGGCAAGCAGAGGGGACTGACAGCAGGGCAAGCAGAGGGGACTGACAGCAGGGCAAGCAGAGGGGACTGACAGCAGGGCAAGCAGAGGGGACTGACACCAGGGCAAGCAGACGGGACTGACACCAGGGCAAGCAGAGGGGACTGACACCAGGGCAAGCAGAGGGGACTGACACCAGGGCAAGCAGAGGGGACTGACAGGGCAAGCAGAGGGGACTGACAGCAGGGCAAGCAGAGGGGACTGACAGCAGTGCAAGCAGAGGGGACTGATACCAGGGCAAGCAGAGGGGACTGACAGGGCAAGCAGAGGGGACTGACAGCAGGGCAAGCAGAGGGGACTGACACCAGGGCAAGCAGAGGGGACTGACAGGGCAAGCAGAGGGGACTGACAGCAGGGCAAGCAGAGGGGACTGACAGGGCAAGCAGAGGGGACTGACACCAGTAGAAGCAGAGGGGACTGACACCAGGGCAAGCAGAGGGGACTGACCGCGCAAGCAGAGGGGACTGACAGCAGGGCAAGCAGAGGGGACTGACAGTAGGGTAAGCAGAGGGGACTGACAACAGAGCAAGCAGAGGGGACTGACAACAGAGCAAGCAGAGGGGACTGACACCAAATCAAGCAGAGGGGACTGACACCAAATCAAGCAGAGGGGACTGACAGTAGGGCAAGCAGAGGGGACTGACACCAGGGCAAGCAGAGGGGACTGACACCAGGGCAAGCAGTGGGGACTGACAGTAGGGCATGCAGATGGGACTGACAGTAGGGCAAGCAGATGGGACTGACAGTAGGGCAAGCAGAGGGGACTGACAGTAGGGCAAGAAGAGGGGACCGACAGTAGGACAAGCAGAGGGGACTGACAGTAGGGCAAGCAGAGGGGACTGACACCAAATCAAGCAGAGGGGACTGACACCAAATCAAGCAGAGGGGACTGACAGTAGGGCAAGCAGAGGGGACTGACAGTAGGGTAAGCAGAGGGGACTGACAGTAGGGTAAGCAGAGGGGACTGACAACAGAGCAAGCAGATGGGACTGACAGTAGGGCATGCAGATGGGACTGACAGTAGGGCATGCAGATGGGACTGACAGTAGGGCATGCAGATGGGACTGACAGTAGGGCAAGCAGATGGGACTGACAGTAGGGCAAGCAGAGGGGACTGACAGTAGGGCAAGCAGAGGGGACCGACAGTAGGGCAAGCAGAGGGGACTGACAGGGCAAGCAGAGGGGACTGACAGGGCAAGCAGAGGGGACTGACAGTAGGGCAAGCAGAGGGGACCGACAGGGCAAGCAGAGGGGACTGACAGTAGGGCAAGCAGAGGGGACCGACAGGGCAAGCAGAGGGGACTGACAGTAGGGCAAGCAGAGGGGACCGACAGGGCAAGCAGAGGGGACCGACAGTAGGGCAAGCAGAGGGGACCGACAGTAGGGCAAGCAGAGGGGACCGACAGTAGGGCAAGCAGAGGGGACCGACAGTAGGGCAAGCAGAGGGGACCGACAGTAGGGCAAGCAGAGGGGACCGACAGGGCAAGCAGAGGGGACTGACAGTAGGGCAAGCAGAGGGGACTGACAGTAGGGCAAGCAGAGGGGACTGACAGTAGGGCAAGCAGAGGGGACCGACAGTAGGGCAAGCAGAGGGGACCGACAGTAGGGCAAGCAGAGGGGACTGACAGTAGGGCAAGCAGAGGGGACTGACAGGGCAAGCAGAGGGGACCGACAGGGCAAGCAGAGGGGACCGACAGTAGGGCAAGCAGAGGGGACCGACAGTAGGGCAAGCAGAGGGGACTGACAGTAGGGCAAGCAGATGGGACCGACAGGGCAAGCAGAGGGGACCGACAGTAGGGCAAGCAGAGGGGACCGACAGGGCAAGCAGAGGGGACTGACAGTAGGGCAAGCAGAGGGGACCGACAGTAGGGCAAGCAGAGGGGACCGACAGTAGGGCAAGCAGAGGGGACTGACAGTAGGGCAAGCAGATGGGACCGACAGTAGGGCAAGCAGAGGGGACCGACAGTAGGGCAAGCAGAGGGGACCGACAGGGCAAGCAGAGGGGACCGACAGTAGGGCAAGCAGAGGGGACCGACAGTAGGGCAAGCAGAGGGGACCGACAGTAGGGCAAGCAGAGGGGACTGACAGTAGGGCAAGCAGATGGGACCGACAGGGCAAGCAGAGAGGACCGACAGTAGGGCAAGCAGAGGGGACCGACAGGGCAAGCAGAGGGGACTGACAGTATGGCAAGCAGATGGGACTGACAGTAGGGCAAGCAGAGAGGACTGACAGGGCAAGCAGAGGGGACCGACAGTAGGGCAAGCAGAGGGGACCGACAGGGCAAGCAGAGGGGACTGACAGGGCAAGCAGAGGGGACTGACAGTAGGGCAAGCAGATGGGACTGACAGTAGGGCAAGCAGATGGGACCGACAGTAGGGCAAGCAGAGGGGACTGACAGGGCAAGCAGAGGGGACTGACAGGGCAAGCAGATGGGACCGACAGTAGGGCAAGCAGAGGGGACTGACAGTAGGGCAAGCAGATGGGACCGACAGTAGGGCAAGCAGAGGGGACTGACAGGGCAAGCAGAGGGGACCGACAGTAGGGCAAGCAGAGGGGACTGACAGTAGGGCAAGCAGATGGGACCGACAGTAGGGCAAGCAGAGGGGACTGACAGGGCAAGCAGAGGGGACTGACAGGGCAAGCTGAGGGGACTGTCAGGGCAAGCAGAGGGGACTGACAGTAGGGCAAGCAGAGGGGACTGACAGGGCAAGCAGAGGGGACTGACAGGGCAAGCAGAGGGGACCGACAGTAGGGCAAGCAGAGGGGACTGACAGGGCAAGCAGAGGGGACTGACAGGGCAAGCAGAGGGGACTGACAGTAGGGCAAGCAGATGGGACCGACAGTAGGGCAAGCAGAGGGGACTGACAGGGCAAGCAGAGGGGACTGACAGGGCAAGCAGATGGGACCGACAGTAGGGCAAGCAGAGGGGACCGACAGTAGGGCAAGCAGAGGGGACTGACAGTAGGGCAAGCAGAGGGGACTGACAGTAGGGCAAGCAGAGGGGACTGACAGTAGGGCAAGCAGAGGGGACTGACAGTAGGGCAAGCAGAGGGGACTGACAGTAGGGTAAGCAGAGGGGACTGACAGTAGGGTAAGCAGAGGGGACTGACAACAGAGCAAGCAGAGGGGACTGACAACAGAGCAAGCAGAGGGGACTGACAACAGAGCAAGCAGAGGGGACTGACAGTAGGGCAAGCAGAGGGGACTGACAGTAGGGCAAGCAGAGGGGACTGACAGTAGGGCAAGCAGAGGGGACTGACAGTAGGGCAAGCAGAGGGGACTGACAGTAGGGCAAGCAGATGGGACCGACAGTAGGGCAAGCAGAGGGGACTGACAGTAGGGCAAGCAGAGGGGACTGACAGTAGGGCAAGCAGAGGGGACTGACAGTAGGGCAAGCAGAGGGGACTGACAGTAGGGCAAGCAGAGGGGACTGACAGTAGGGCAAGCAGAGGGGACTGACAGTAGGGCAAGCAGAGGGGACTGACAGTAGGGCAAGCAGAGGGGACTGACAGTAGGGCAAGCAGATGGGACCGACAGTAGGGCAAGCAGAGGGGACTGACAGTAGGGCAAGCAGAGGGGACTGACAGTAGGGCAAGCAGAGGGGACTGACAGTAGGGCAAGCAGATGGGACCGACAGTAGGGCAAGCAGAGGGGACTGACAGTAGGGCAAGCAGAGGGGACTGACAGTAGGGCAAGCAGAGGGGACTGACAGTAGGGCAAGCAGAGGGGACTGACAGTAGGGCAAGCAGAGGGGACCGACAGTAGGGCAAGCAGAGGGGACTGACAGTAGGGCAAGCAGAGGGGACTGACAGTAGGGCAAGCAGAGGGGACTGACAGTAGGGCAAGCAGAGGGGACCGACAGTAGGGCAAGCAGAGGGGACTGACAGTAGGGCAAGCAGAGGGGACTGACAGTAGGGCAAGCAGAGGGGACCGACAGTAGGGCAAGCAGAGGGGACTGACAGTAGGGCAAGCAGAGGGGACTGACAGTAGGGCAAGCAGAGGGGACCGACAGTAGGGCAAGCAGAGGGGACTGACAGTAGGGCAAGCAGAGGGGACTGACACCAGGGCAAGCAGAGGGGACTGACACCAGGGCAAGCAGAGGGGACTGACAGTAGGGCAAGCAGAGGGGACTGACAGTAGGGCAAGCAGAGGGGACTGACAGTAGGGCAAGCAGAGGGGACTGACAGTAGGGCAAGCAGAGGGGACTGACAGCAGGGCAAGTAGAGGGGACTGACAGCAGGGCAAGCAGAGGGGACTGACAGTAGGGTCAGTATATACAACACACATCAAGAACAATAACAATACCCTATCATTCATATAGTCTGGGATCTTTCCTTAACTCATGGTATAATTTAACAAATGTGTTGTAGAGGTCTGAGCTCAGACCTCTACAACACATTTGTTAAATTATACCATGAATTAAGGAAAGATCCTGGACTTCACCTTACGAAAGCAGACAAAGCAAATGCGATAGTAATTATGGAGAAGGTAAAGGTAATAATAAACATAATATTAAGAAACAGGGAAACACACGCGTCACTTAAGGCTGTGAAACACGAACCGCAGGTTGCGGTCAAGTTTGTGGATCTAGTGAGATGAAGGCGGTTTGATATACACAACGTTTGATATACACAGGTTTGATATACACAGGTTTGATATACACAGGTTTGATATACACAGGTTTGATATACACAGGTTTGATATACACACGAGTGAGAGGGGTTAGATACGATCTGCATACCATGGATTAGGAGGTTTATTGAAGCATAAATCTTGGGTAGATAACCCGTAAGGGTTATACAGTGTTACAGGGTAGGGTGTACTGAAGGTGTACTATGACTGATCAGAGACCAGCGAGGGTGAAAAATTTAACAGAGGTAGAGGTAGAAGGGTCGGTGAAGAATGCTAAAGCAAGTATAATTAAAGTTAAGGTATAAACCTTGGTAATACATACAAACTGGTTTAGAAAGACACGTAAACACCAGGATCAAGACCCCATGACCGAAACGTTTTCTAATATCTCCTATTCAGGTGTCTTTTTAAACCAGTGTATATATGAGGTGTGGTTGCTGATCTGTCACCACAGGTTAGAATACTCCACCTGGAGTAGACTCTCGAGTCAAGAGGAATACTCTTGAGGTCGACACAAGACGCAGACACAAAGCCTTTGCTTCTTAAGTGTTAATTACAGCGAGAGAAGTTTACCCAGAATAAACTGTAAACCAACACAAACTAAACCACTGAGAATGACTTCGAAGTACTGGAACAGTGTCCTGAGTGCCCCTCAAGGAAGGCTCCTTGACGCTAGGGGGTATGGGGGAGGGTTCTTGATTCAAGGAATTGGCAACTAACCTCTCCTTCCTTAGGTCGAACCTAATTTTCTCCAACTTCTCTAGACGTTGTATAACGCCTGTGCGTACAGCGCTCACTCCATGTAGTAGTCTAGACGTTGTATAACGCCTGTGCGTACAGCGCTCACTCCATGTAGTAGTCTAGACGTTGTATAACGCCTGTGCGTACAGCGCTCACTCCATGTAGTAGTCTAGACGTTGTATAACGCCTGTGCGTACAGCGCTCACTCCATGTAGTAGTCTAGACGTTGTATAACGCCTGTGCGTACAGCGCTCACTCCATGTAGTAGTAGCAGTAATAATAATTGTAATACAACTACTACTTTCACCACAACTACTGATACCACCACCACACCTGATACCACCACAACTACTGATACTACCAACACAACTACTGATACTACCAACAAAACTACTGATACTACCAACACAGCTACTGATACTACCACCACAACTACTGATACTACCACCACAACTACTGATACTACCACCACAACTACTGATACCACCACAACTACTGATACTACCACCACAACTACTGATACCACCACAACTACTGATACTACCAACACAGCTACTGATACTACCAACACAACTACTGATACTGCCACCACAACTACTGATACTACCAACACAACTACTGATACTACCACCACAACTACTGATACTACCACCACAACTACTGATACTACCACCACACCTGATACCACCACAACTACTGATACTACCAACACAACTACTGATACTACCAACAAAACTACTGATACTACCAACACAGCTACTGATACTACCACCACAACTACTGATACTACCACCACAACTACTGATACTACCACCACAACTACTGATACTACCACAACTACTGATACTACCACCACAACTACTGATACCACCACCACACCTGATACCACCACAACTACTGATACTACCAACACAACTACTGATACTACCAACAAAACTACTGATACTACCACCACAACTACTGATACTACCACCACAACTACTGATACTACCAACACAGCTACTGATACTACCACCACAACTACTGATACTACCACCACAACTACTACTAGCTACAACGATCATATGCTTGCCCCTCACTCTGTGCCTATATATACACTGTGTCCCTGTATTGTTTGTAACAGCTTGACAAAGCTCCTGGAGAGCGAAACGTTTCCACAATAAAACGTCATATTAGATGCACTTGTGTTCTTTTATTTAAAAATAATCTCTCTAGAAAGGAGGGCGATATCTGTTAATACATGTTAGAGACTCGAGGGCCTGGGCCCTAATCTGCACAGTTACTGGAGTGAGAGATATGGGAGTGTGAGATGAACCCTGAGAAGAGCAGGGAAATCTCTTGATAACATGTGTGGTCCAAGACTCTTCAATATACTACCATCACATCTCACGGATACTGCCGGAACGAAGACAATGTGAAGAAGCTGGACAACTTCCTGCTACCCGTGCTGGATCACATGGGTCGATGACTTTGTAGAGACAGCCTGGTTAAACAGTCAACAAGGAAGACTGACCACAGGCCAGGATGCGAGGATTCAATAACCCTGGAAACTGGTCCCAGGCATGGCACAGGTAAGTAATACTGGAATCCTTGGTCAACAACAATTCCTGTATTCCATGTGTAGAAAAACTCTTTAAATTCATCGAAGCTAAACGCTGCCTGGTTGATCAGGTCTTAATCCACCAGGAGGACCGGTCTGGGACTGGTACACCAATATAGTAATGGTGTCCTAGCGGCTAGTTTATTATGCACCATACTCATCTTGTGAGTGGCTAGTTTATTATGTACCATACTCATCTTGTGAGTGGCTAGTTTATTATGTACCATACTCATCTTGTGAGTGGCTAGTTTATTATGTACCATACTCATCTTGTGAGTGGCTAGTTTATTATGCACCATACTCATCTTGTGAGTGGCTAGTTTATTATGTACCATACTCATCTTGTGAGTGGCTAGTTTATTATGCACCATACTCATCTTGTGAGTGGCTAGTTTATTATGTACCATACTCATCTTGTGAGTGGCTAGTTTATTATGCACCATACTCATCTTGTGAGTGGCTAGTTTATTGTGTACCTCAATAAGGTGAATACGTAAACACACACACCTATATGGGGTTGCAGGGGCCGAGTTACAGCTCCTGTATGGGTGATGGCCACAGTGACGCTTGCCGGCCACCGCTGGCCAGTGACGCTTGCTGGCCACCGCTGGCCATAGGGACGCTGGCTGGCCACCGCTGGCCACAGGGACGCTTGCTGGCCACCGCTGGCCACAGGGACGCTGGCTGGTCACCGCTGGCCACAGGGACGCTGGCTGGCCACAGTGACGCTTGCCGGACACCGCTGGCTAGTGACGCTTGCTGGCCACAGGGACGCTGGCTGGCCACCGCTGGCCACAGGGACGCTGGCTGGCCACCGCTGGCCACAGGGACGCTGGCTGGCCACCGCTGGCCACAGGGACGCTGGCTGGCCAGTGACGCTGGCTGGCCACCGCTGGCCAGTGACGCTGGCTGGCCACCGCTGGCCACAGGGACGCTGGCTGGCCACCGCTGGCCACAGGGACGCTGGCTGGCCATACTGAGAGGATCAATGAACCAGTCTTAATATTATTTACAGCAAAACAAACATGGCCGAAGCTGACCTCTGCTACACGCAATTTATGATCCCCTTATAATTACTTTATTACTGCCTTGTAGTGGTGGTGGTGGTGGTGGTGGTAGTAGTGGTGGTAGTAGTGGTGGTGGTGGTGGTGGTGGTGGTGGTGGTGGTGGTGGTAGTAGTGGTGGTGGTAGTGGTAGTAGTAGTATAGTAGTAGTAGTGGTGGTGGTGGTGATTGTGTTGAGAGGGTTCATGGAGCTATGATGGTTGGAGATAAAACACTTGTTGGGACGTAGCACTTATATTAGCAGACTTGACTCACGAAATCGTAATGACACGATTGCAAACAAACCATACCACGGGCGGGGACAGAACCCGCGATCAGAGAGTCTCAAAACTCCAGACCATCGCGTGGCTAATGGCTAACGCGACGGTCTGGAGTTTTGAGACTTTCTGATCGCGGGTTCTAACCCAGCCCGTGGTATGGTTTATATTAGCAGTGTGTGAGAGGGGAGCCCAGCCTAGCCTGTTGATGCCTGTAGGTCTATCCTGAACTGAGAGAGAGGTAGAGCGTCTGACGCTCACATGCGGCATCACGTGACTTCACACATGCTAGCTGCTAAGTCTAGCAAAGGGGTCATCTATGTAAAACATATGGATGGTACTTGATACTCAGATAACATATACAGGGGATCAGCAACTATGCTAACAGTGGTAGTGGTGGTGGAAGTGGTGGTGGTGGAAACGATCGTTCTTTATCCTACGTCACAATTCTTGCAAGTTTTAACATAATCTTTGCATAAATTAGGATGAATGTATAAAAGAATTTTATTAGCCACACACGTGTATTCACCTATTTGTGGTTGCAGGGGTCGAGACATAGCTCCTGGCCCTGCCTCTTCACTGGTCCAATGGGTCCTCTCTCTCCCTGCTCCACAAGCCTTATCATACCTCGTCTTAAAACTATATGATTCCTGCCTCCACTACTGTGTGTGTGTGTGTGTGTGTGTGTGTGTGTGTGTGTGTGTGTGTGTGTGTGTGTGTGTGTGTGTACGTACTGTCGTGCTTTACATGCAACTGAGTCAACATGTGTGAATTTTTAATTCTGGAATGAAGAGAGGCTATCGACCCGACTTCTTGATAAATTATTGTTGAGTAATTCATCTTAACACTGCTTAACTTAGTGTTGTTTAATAACACTTGAAGAGCTTCCCTCTGTCTTGTTGCTTAGTAACACATGAAGTAGAGCGTTGCTATATAGGCCAAAATCGCAAGTTTTACCTATTCGAGGGAGGGTGACCCAAAAAGAAAAATACTTTCATCACTCATACACAATCACTGTCTTTGCAGAGGCGCTCAGCACGTCTCCGTGCATCATCAGGAGCTATGCAATGTTGCAAGAAAGCAACAGGTGGACTGAGGGTAAGTTTCCTGAGGGTAAGATCGCGTAGTGACGATAGCTAGTCCGCGCAGAAAATTTTCGTTTCCTAGCTCTTAGATTTTAGATTAGATTTTGCCACCGAAGTGGCTAGTTTATTGCTCACCCCATATCCATCCTGTGGACGGTAGTGCAAGAGCATATGGATACACAAAAAGCCTATGAACTAGGCCCCAAAAGGGTTAACATGTGTACATATTCCTGGCTCTGTGATGTAGATATCTATAAAATTTCCATTACTCGTGTGTACGGAATAGAGCTAGCCATCCTGATATCCTGAGATGATGATTGTGAGGTAACAGTAACATAATTCTGTTGGAACGAGTGTTTTGAAGGTACCGTAGCTGCTGACCCTTTAATGGAATATTGGACATCACCTCACTGTCCTACTGTGGTTTACTAGCTCCGGGTTCACATTTTAGCACTATGAAACTCATCCTGTGTGATGAAACACGACAAGGAAATATACCTTGTTTCACAGTGTAGCTTTGATAAGAGGATAGTAGCAGCACATTGCTGATTTATTCAGTTTTGCTAATAAAAATCCCCTCCCCACATCCCTCCAAGACTCCACACCCCAGCCTCCCTTCACTCATCTCCCCTCCCCACACCCCAGCCTCCCTTCACTCATTTTCCCTCCCCACACCCCAGCCTCCCTTCACTCATCTCCCCTCCCCACACCCCAGCCTCCCTTAAGTCACTGACTTTTTTGGGGGGTTATCCTAGTGGGTAATTAACACACATTACAATGTATGATAATTTGTGTAACTGCATTTATGTGTATCTGTACCTAAATAAACTTAATCTGTCTTCACTCCAGCATCCCCTAACTCCTCTTCCCTCCCCACACCCCAGCATCCCTTCATTCATCTCCCCTCCCCACACCCCAGCCTCCCGTCTCTCCATCTAGCCACTTTCACCTTCCCAAACCTGATCTTCAGCTATGTGTACGGACAGGTTTTTTTTTAACTGACAAAACAGAAAAAGTTATTTTTATTCCCTATCGTTAGGTGCTCAAGTGCGCGGTTACATTTAACTCCACACGTGAAGACGTCGAGCAGGACGAGTTTCTTGCAGATTGTTATTAAAGTTATGACCAGGGGGCCACCGGGGTACCAGAAAACTTGCCCTTGTTTTGCCAGACCAGGGAATAAAACCCAGGACGATTCAGTTGTACTGAACGCCCTGACCCCAAGATTAGTGAAGTTGAAAGTACTTTCATTGTTGCACACATCTCAGCGGTCTTACACCTGGCTCAACATACCAGGTGTATAATTAACTGATTAATTATTTGTAGCTACAATTATTATTAGTAGTAGTAGTACGACGTCGTACTAATAGTTATTTTGCTGTACGCATCTTTTAACCAGAACGTATATTTAACCGTGTAAACAAAACAACGGCAGCGTCATCTGAACGTTCATCAGTCATGCAGCTGGTAGTGACAGCCTGGTCCACAGCGAGGTCTAGTCATAGAACGGACCGCGGGGGCATTGACCCCCGGAACTCCCTCCAGGTATACTCCAGGTATGGTGCGAGCAGAGGATGTACAGTGACAAACATCACCAGGTATGGGAAATAAGGATTTCCCGCACGGCAGGGAAATCCAGGTTACTAGGACGGCTCACTGGAGAGGACATTGTATAACAACAAGTTTTAAGAAATTAAAACGAATCTGTTAAAATTCTATGACAGTGACATATACAAGTAAACGATACGCAAGTATGAACGAACTATAATGGCGGACACGGGAACCCTGTCCTCTCTTCCCCAGTGGCTGGTGCAGATACTGGAAAAGCAAGGAAGGGTGACGGGGAGAGAGGGGAAAACACTGCAGTGGATTCAAGGGAACCTGAAAGAGAATAAGACACATGTGCAACATCTGGGTATCTTTATTTGTAGACGTTTCACCCTCCAGTGGCTTTATCAATACAAGGACATAATGGGAAGAATTATATACAAAATATGAGGTAATTAGTCCCTCCCTCTTCACATTACGTCCTAGTATTGATAAAGCCACTGGTTGGCGAAACGTCTACAAATAAAGACACCCAGTGGTTGCACATTTGTCTAATTCTTCAG
This sequence comes from Cherax quadricarinatus, assembly GCF_038502225.1. Taxonomy (NCBI): domain Eukaryota; kingdom Metazoa; phylum Arthropoda; class Malacostraca; order Decapoda; family Parastacidae; genus Cherax; species Cherax quadricarinatus. The sequence continues at coordinate 2,930,478 of NC_091363.1, forward strand.
ACTGCACATGAATGGTATACAATGTCATTCATGTACAACCTGAAGAAAGAAGGCAGTGTAGTGATGCAGACATAAGCTTGGAAGATAACAGTGTCCCTAGGGCAACGCTGAGATCATTACCCTATACAATTATATTAATTCATAAACGGAAGAATCATTCGTGAGTGCGCTTGCCGAAGATGTAAAGTGCTGTTTAGAATAAGAACAGGGATGGACTAGCAGCAGACTCCAGGACTTGTGTTGTAAGAACAACCAAACAAATCTGAACAAGTTTAAGGTCATACAGATCAGAGAGAGGAAAGAGACATGGAGACGCACTACACCAAACATAACCCCATTCCCCCAGCACCCCTCCCTGTGTACACTCGACACCAGATAACACCCTCCCCAGAGGTCATCACTCTGACTCAGTCTTCTTCCTGGCTACTTCTAAGCTTCACTACCCAGAAAGGACTACGATAGTATAACAGAAGGCTCTCTCCCCATCCCTAACCTCCATCCGCCATCCCTAACCTCCAGGAACAAAAAAATTGAAAGAGAATAAAAAGGAGTGCTAGGGGACTCTTATACAAGTGTTATCGTGATTACCTTATCTTCTATTTTCAGTGGTGGACACTACAGTGTCATGTAATTGTCTTCCACCAGCTGCTGACACTTGTCCCTATTATCACCTCTCCTGATAGCCCTGCCTCACCCCCCTCCTAATACCCTTGCCCCACCCCATCCTCCTCCTGATATCCCTGCCCCACACCAACACCCGTCTACTACACCTGCCCCACACCAACACCCGTCTACTACACCTGCCCCACACCAACACCCGTCTACTACACCTGCCCCACACCAACACCCGTCTACTACACCTGCCCCACACCAATATCCGTCTACTACACCTGCCCCACACCAACACCCGTCTACTACACCTGCCCCACACCAACATCCGTCTACTACACCTGCCCCACACCAACACCCGTCTACTACACCTGCCCCACACCAACATCCGTCTACTACACCTGCCCCACACCAACACCCGTCTACTACACCTGCCCCACACCAACACCCGTCTACTACACCTGCCCCACACCAACATCCGTCTACTACACCTGCCCCACACCAACACCCGTCTACTACACCTGCCCCACACCAACACCCGTCTACTACACCTGCCCCACACCAACACCCGTCTACTACACCTGCCCCACACCAACACCCGTCTACTACACCTGCCCCACACCAACACTCGTCTACTACACCTGCCACACACCAACACCCGTCTACTACACCTGCCCCACACCAACACCCGTCTACTACACCTGCCCCACACCAACACTCGTCTACTACACCTGCCACACACCAACACCCGTCTACTACACCTGCCCCACACCAACACCCGTCTACTACACCTGCCACACACCAACACCCGTCTACTACACCTGCCCCACACCAACATCCGTCTACTACACCTGCCCCACACCAACACCCGTCTACTACACCTGCCACACACCACCCGTCTACTACACCTGCCTACACACCACACCAACACCCGTCTACTACACCTGCCACACACCAACACCCGTCTACTACACCTGCCCCACACCAACACCCGTCTACTACACCTGCCCCACACCAACACCCGTCTACTACACCTGCCCCACACCAACACCCGTCTACTACACCTGCCCCACACCAACACCCGTCTACTACACCTGCCCCACACCAACACCCGTCTACTACACCTGCCCCACACCAACACCCGTCTACTACACCTGCCCCACACCAACACCCGTCTACTACACCTGCCTCACACCAACACCCGTCTACTACACCTGCCCCACACCAACACCCGTCTACTACACCTGCCACACACCAACACCCGTCTACTACACCTGCCACACACCAACACCCGTCTACTACACCTGCCACACACCAACACCCGTCTACTACACCTGCCCCACACCAACACCCGTCTACTACACCTGCCCCACACCAACACCCGTCTACTACACCTGCCGTCTACACACCAACACCCGTCTACTACACCTGCCCCACACCAACACCCGTCTACTACACCTGCCCCACACCAACACCCGTCTACTACACCTGCCCCACACCAACACCCGTCTACTACACCTGCCCCACACCAACACCCGTCTACTACACCTGCCCCACACCAACACCCGTCTACTACACCTGCCCCACACCAACACCCGTCTACTACACCTGCCCCACACCAACACCCGTCTACTACACCTGCCCCACACCAACACCCGTCTACTACACCTGCCCCACACCAACACCCGTCTACTACACCTGCCCCACACCAACACCCGTCTACTACACCTGCCCCACACCAACACCCGTCTACTACACCTGCCACACACCAACACCCGTCTACTACAACTGCCACACACCAACACCCGTCTACTACACCTGCCCCACACCAACACCCGTCTACTACACCTGCCCCACACCAACACCCGTCTACTACACCTGCCACACACCAACACCCGTCTACTACACCTGCCCCACACCAACACCCGTCTACTACACCTGCCCCACACCAACACCCGTCTACTACACCTGCCCCACACCAACACCCGTCTACTACACCTGCCCCACACCAACACCCGTCTACTACACCTGCCCCACACCAACACCCGTCTACTACACCTGCCCCACACCAACACCCGTCTACTACACCTGCCACACACCAACACCCGTCTACTACACCTGCCCCACACCAACACCCGTCTACTACACCTCCCCACACCAACACCCGTCTACTACACCTGCCACACACCAACACCCGTCTACTACACCTCCCCACACCAACACCCGTCTACTACACCTGCCACACACCAACACCCGTCTACTACACCTCCCCACACCAACACCCGTCTACTACACCTGCCCCACACCAACACCCGTCTACTACACCTGCCACACACCAACACCCGTCTACTACACCTGCCACACACCAACACCCGTCTACTACACCTCCCCACACCAACACCCGTCTACTACACCTGCCCCACACCAACACCCGTCTACTACACCTGCCTCACACCAACACCCGTCTACTACACCTGCCTCACACCAACACCCGTCTACTACACCTGCCCCACACCAACACCCGTCTACTACACCTGCCACACACCAACACCCGTCTACTACACCTGCCCCACACCAACACCCGTCTACTACACCTGCCCCACACCAACACCCGTGTACTACACCTGCCCCACACCAACACCCGTCTACTACACCTGCCTCACACCAACACCCGTCTACTACACCTGCCTCACACCAACACCCGTCTACTACACCTGCCCCACACCAACACCCGTCTACTACACCTGCCACACACCAACACCCGTCTACTACACCTGCCACACACCAACACCCGTCTACTACACCTCCCCACACCAACACCCGTCTACTACACCTGCCACACACCAACACCCGTCTACTACACCTGCCACACACCAACACCCGTCTACTACACCTGCCTCACACCAACACCCGTCTACTACACCTGCCTCACACCAACACCCGTCTACTACACCTGCCCCACACCAACACCCGTCTACTACACCTGCCACACACCAACACCCGTCTACTACACCTGCCCCACACCAACACCCGTCTACTACACCTCCCCACACCAACACCCGTCTACTACACCTGCCCCACACCAACACCCGTCTACTACACCTGCCTCACACCAACACCCGTCTACTACACCTGCCTCACACCAACACCCGTCTACTACACCTGCCCCACACCAACACCCGTCTACTACACCTGCCACACACCAACACCCGTCTACTACACCTGCCACACACCAACACCCGTCTACTACACCTGCCCCACACCAACACCCGTCTACTACACCTGCCCCACACCAACACCCGTCTACTACACCTGCGCAGTCTCCATAAAGAAGCGAGACTAAACTCATTAAACAAAAACCTACTATTAGTGTATATTAATAAAAATAAAAATATCCAGAGCAGAAACCAGCCTATCCAATCAGGAATAATTCATCAACTTTATTAAGAGACTTTAAACTAGCGCGCAAATGAACGTTTGCAAATCACGTGACACTGAGTTATATTACGAAGATTTAAATCAGTACAGAGATGGGACGATGTATCAGACTTCTGGCAGATACCATCAAAATTAGCAGACATCCTGGAGTTTATCTGGAATCATTTGCGAGCGTCAGCGCCCTCGCGGCCCGGTTCCTGACAAGGCCTCCTGGTTGCTGGCCTAATCGATCAAGCTGTTAGTGCCATCCGTCCGCAGTCCAACATATGCACCACCACCCGGCTGATCAGTACAGATCATGGCCGATATTTAAATGAAGGTGCCAGAAAGACCACCGTAACTAGCACTCACTCACTAAATTGTTTCAACTCCTCTGGAAAACACACAGGTGTTTAGAGCACACACACAGGTGTAGAGTGAAGGCACACAAGCATACAGTGAATGTATCCAGGTGTAGAGTGAAGGTACACCAGTGTAGAGTGAAGGTACCCAAGTGTAAAGGTACCCAGGTGTAGAGTGAAGGTACACCAGTGTAGAGTGAAGGTACCCAAGTGTAAAGGTACCCAGGTGTAGAGTGAAGGTACACCAGTGTAGAGTGAAGGTACACCAGTGTAGAGTGAAGGTGCACCAGTGTAGAGTGAAGGTACACCAGTGTAGAGTGAAGGTACCCAAGTGTAAAGGTACCCAGGTGTAGAGTGAAGGTACACCAGTGTAGAGTGAAGGTACACCAGTGTAGAGTGAAGGTGCACCAGTGTAGAGTGAAGGTACACCAGTGTAGAGTGAAGGTACACCAGTGTAGAGTGAAGGTACACCAGTGTAGAGTGAAGGTACCCAAGTGTAAAGGTACCCAGGTGTAGAGTGAAGGTACACCAGTGTAGAGTGAAGGTACCCAAGTGTAAAGGTACCCAGGTGTAGAGTGAAGGTACACCAGTGTAGAGTGAAGGTGCACCAGTGTAGAGTGAAGGTACCCAAGTGTAAAGGTACCCAGGTGTAGAGTGAAGGTACACCAGTGTAGAGTGAAGGTACACCAGTGTAGAGTGAAGGTGCACCAGTGTAGAGTGAAGGTACACCAGTGTAGAGTGAAGGTACACCAGTGTAGAGTGAAGGTACACCAGTGTAGAGTGAAGGTACACCAGTGTAGAGTGAAGGTACCCAAGTGTAAAGGTACCCAGGTGTAGAGTGAAGGTACACCAGTGTAGAGTGAAGGTACACCAGTGTAGAGTGAAGGTACACCAGTGTAGAGTGAAGGTACACCAGTGTAGAGTGAAGGTACACCAGTGTAGAGTGAAGGTACACCAGTGTAGAGTGAAGGTACACCAGTGTAGAGTGAAGGTACACCAGTGTAGAGTGAAGGTACCCAAGTGTAAAGGTACCCAGGTGTAGAGTGAAGGTACACCAGTGTAGAGTGAAGGTGCACCAGTGTAGAGTGAAGGTACCCAAGTGTAAAGGTACCCAGGTGTAGAGTGAAGGTACACCAGTGTAGAGTGAAGGTACACCAGTGTAGAGTGAAGGTACACCAATGTAGAGTGAAGGTACACCAGTGTAGAGTGAAGGTACACCAGTGTAGAGTGAAGGTACACCAGTGTAGAGTGAAGGTGCACCAGTGTAGAGTGAAGGTGCACCAGTGTAGAGTGAAGGTACACCAGTGTAGAGTGAAGGTGCACCAGTGTAGAGTGAAGGTGCACCAGTGTAGAGTGAAGGTGCACCAGTGTAGAGTGAAGGTACACCAGTGTAGAGTGAAGGTACACCAGTGTAGAGTGAAGGTGCACCAGTGTAGAGTGAAGGTACACCAGTGTAGAGTGAAGGTACACCAGTGTAGAGTGAAGGTACACCAGTGTAGAGTGAAGGTACACCAGTGTAGAGTGAAGGTACACCAGTGTAGAGTGAAGGTACACCAGTGTAGAGTGAAGGTACCCAAGTGTAAAGGTACCCAGGTGTAGAGTGAAGGTACACCAGTGTAGAGTGAAGGTACACCAGTGTAGAGTGAAGGTACACCAGTGTAGAGTGAAGGTACACCAGTGTAGAGTGAAGGTACACCAGTGTAGAGTGAAGGTACACCAGTGTAGAGTGAAGGTGCACCAGTGTAGAGTGAAGGTGCACCAGTGTAGAGTGAAGGTACACCAGTGTAGAGTGAAGGTGCACCAGTGTAGAGTGAAGGTGCACCAGTGTAGAGTGAAGGTACACCAGTGTAGAGTGAAGGTGCACCAGTGTAGAGTGAAGGTGCACCAGTGTAGAGTGAAGGTTCACCAGTGTAGAGTGAAGGTGCACCAGTGTAGAGTGAAGGTACACCAGTGTAGAGTGAAGGTACACCAGTGTAGAGTGAAGGTACACCAGTGTAGAGTGAAGGTACACCAGTGTAGAGTGAAGGTGCACCAGTGTAGAGTGAAGGTGCACCAGTGTAGAGTGAAGGTACACCAGTGTAGAGTGAAGGTACACCAGTGTAGAGTGAAGGTACACCAGTGTAGAGTGAAGGTGCACCAGTGTAGAGTGAAGGTACACCAGTGTAGAGTGAAGGTACACCAGTGTAGAGTGAAGGTGCACCAGTGTAGAGTGAAGGTACACCAGTGTAGAGTGAAGGTGCACCAGTGTAGAGTGAAGGTGCACCAGTGTAGAGTGAAGGTACACCAGTGTAGAGTGAAGGTACACCAGTGTAGAGTGAAGGTACACCAGTGTAGAGTGAAGGTGGTTTAGAAAGACACGTAAGCAAACACTATAACATATTTATTAGAAAACGTTTCGGTCCTGGGACCTTGATCACTTCTAACATACAGAGGTAGAAAGACATTATATATATAGGCGGAGAGTGAGGTGTGACGCACGTGACCTGAGGAATGTCATAAGAACATAAGAATGGAGGAACACTGTTGAAGGCCTACTGGCCCATGCGAGGCAGGTCCTTATCAAAACAACCTCTACCTATGATGAGGACGGGTAGACGATGAAATCATGTGACTCCTGTGTTGTTGGGTTGGTGCTGCTTAAGTATCATGTATGCCAATGTTTTTGAAATTTTATAGTGTTTGCTTACGTGTCTTTCTAAACCAACTTGTCGGTATTTATTACCAAGGTTTATACCAGAGTGAAGGTACCCAGGTGTAGAGTGAAGGTACCCAGGTGTAGAGTGAAGGTACCCAGGTGTAGAGTGAAGGTACCCAGGTGTAGAGTGAAGGTACCCAGGTGTAGTGAAGGTACCCAGGTGTAGAGTGAAGGTACCCAGGTGTAGAGTGAAGGTACCCAGGTGTAGAGTGAAGGTACCCAGGTGTAGAGTGAAGGTACCCAGGTGTAGAGTGAAGGTACCCAGGTGTAGAGTGAAGGTACCCAGGTGTAGAGTGAAGGTACCCAGGTGTAGAGTGAAGGTACCCAGGTGTAGAGTGAAGGTACCCAGGTGTAGAGTGAAGGTACCCAGGTGTAGAGTGAAGGTACCCAGGTGTAGAGTGAAGGTACCCAGGTGTAGAGTGAAGGTACCCAGGTGTAGAGTGAAGGTACCCAGGTGTAGAGTGAAGGTACCCAGGTGTAGAGTGAACAACCACACGTGCAAGTTTATGTGTCTAAGATTCTCCCAACATCGACCGGAAACAAAGCAATGGAAAACCCACGATAAAAATACCATCACCAGCCCCTATTGTGTTTCCTTAGTGATGACTCCTGTCGCCACAGTGGGGGGGACTCCTCCTGTCGCCACAGTGGGGGGGGACTCCTCCTGTCGCCACAGTGGGGGGGACTCCTCCTGTCGCCACAGTGGGGGGACTCCTCCTGTCGCCACAGTGGGGGGGACTCCTCCTGTCGCCACAGTGGGGGGGACTCCTCCTGTCGCCACAGTGGGGGGGACTCCTCCTGTCGCCACAGTGGGGGGGACTCCTCCTGTCGCCAAATTGAAGAACCTCTCCCGGAGTCATGTTTATCTACTGCATTTGTTATTTAGTTGTAAATAAACACTTAGGAGTTAGCTGACAGTGTGAGTCACATCCTGGGGGAGGACCTCAGAAGTTCATTAGAAATAAAGTAGACTGCTTGACTTTCTTACATGGTGTGACTTCCGGGGGTCACTGCCCCCGCGGCCCGGTTAATAACCCTCCGGGGTAACTAACCCAGTCTTCCAGGACGGTAGTTACGACGACTCTTAACCCAGAGTCTATTTTCTAAAGTTAGTCCTGATTTAAGACAGTAGTTGCGAGATACATAAGACTATTTTGATTATCAATCCCAAAGGATTAGTAACCCAGAATATCCCAATGAATTCAATCTAGCTTATTTCCATTGGGGTTCTTGCTCAGGTCCTTTACCAAGATGACTCACAACAGTCCACTAACTCCTAAGTATCTATTCCCTGTTAGGTAATGGGGATTGTAGATGTTTAAGAACTTGTCCACATATCCCGCCTGAGTACGCTACGAGTACACTTCCTCAATTAAGAAGGGGGAGTGCGACAGATCGTAAACCAGAGTCCAATTTCTCAAGTTTACCCTGAATTAAGACTGGGGGTGCGACGGAGCTTTAACCCCGAGCACATTTTCTCAAGTTTCCCCTGAATTAGGTCATCAAAGAAAACGAAGAATGAATCCAGTGAGGAACATTGATCAGGAACCCCGACTCAGTTTAGCTGCTGCTACCCAGGCTTTGTAGGGGTGTGGGGGAAGGGTGTTGGAGGTGGTGTTGGGGAGTATTGGGTAGTGTGTTGGGGAGCAGTATTGGGAGCGGGGGCACTGGAGAGGAGTTTTAGGGAAGGGGGTGTTGGGTGTACACTGTGTTTGTGAAGGTCAAGTTTCAGTTCCTGGCACCGCCTCTCAGCCAACAATGGACGGACATTAATAGTTCCCACTCTATTAAGCCCTATCGTACCTGTTCTTTAAACTGTGTATTTCGCTAGATTACTGCAACTCATACTTTTTATTATTATTTTTCTACAGCATGCCTGTATGCAAGACATTCCAGTCTAATATTATATGTTCTACCAAACTCCGTGTATTTTCTGCCTCGTAATCATATCTCCCAATAGTTTTCCCTTTTATAGTTGCATCCTTCTTAAAGTATCCAGCATCAGGCTCATATTCAGGAGACCCGGGGTCAATCTCAGTCGGATACAGGCGTTGGCTGTTTCCTTACACTTACGATCTCTGTTCAGACAGAGACGGACCTACAGGTTCGTCTCAAATTCAACCTACCAAACATTCTGTTACAGCTTGACAAAGCTCCTGGAGAGCGAAACGTTGCCACAGTTAAAATGTCACATTAGTTGCACATGTGTCCTTTTACCTAACATATTGTCGGTAATTCTACCAACAAACCATGGTACGTGTGGGGTTAGAAACCATGGTACGTGTGGGGTTAGAAACCATGGTACGTGTGGGGTTAGAAACCATGAAAAGTGAGTCGTAAAGCAAGTCCAACATCAGGGTATTGCTTGAACTTGGTGTCTGGAGTGAGGCTGGGTACTGCGCACTTCATCTAACGTTCAACTTATTCCTCTATGTTTCGGTTTGCTTTATCTCAATAAAATGTTTTATGTTTATCAGTAATGACTAACGTGAAGTTTAAAGTAGCTTCATTTGTCTTTTTATTTCGCTTTCAAGGACCTGAATATTGTTTGACCTGCTTGTGTGCTCTAGCTGCGGTTTGGTCAGCTACGGGAGATGCTGGAATATTACAGCCTAAAAAGTGGCTGGGTCGTAAGTCTCTGAAAGGAAGTAATTGTTGTAATTATAACCATAATTTCTGAAGGGGTGGAGGGGTAAGCCAGTGGAAGGCCTCGGTCAAATGGCCAAAAGCTCCAGTTACGGGTCATCGTATGACTAAGACTATTGTCAGGAAACACTTGCCCTGTTTTCTCTCATACCATTCAAGACCAGACGAGCCTGGCCCATGGCCGGGCTCAGAGAGTAGAGAAATTCTCGAAACTCTTCAAAGGCATATCAAAGGAATATCAAAGGTAAGGTATACCTTACCTAACCTCTAAAGGGAAGACGACGACTGCCACATCAGCCACTCTTCCATGTCTTGGTGACTGCATTTACTGCTGAACTGTGCTGTCATCTCTCAAATTGATCTCAGAACCTCAGTCATCCTTGAAGTTCCATCACCATATACACCACAGCACTGTATCATCCTTTGCGGATGATACTAGGATCTGCATGAGGCTGTCATCTGCTGAGGACGCGGTTAACCTCCAAGAAGATATAAACAAAGTTTTCCAGTGGGCAACGGTAAACAATATGATGTTCAATGAGGACAAATTCCAACTACTCCGTTATGGAAAACTGGAGGAGATAATAACTAGAACAGAGTATACTACTGACTCCGGCCATACAATAGAGCGGAAAAATAATGTAAGGGACATGGGAGTAGTAATGTCTGAGGATCTCACTTTCAAGGATCACAACAGTGCCACGATCGCACGTGCAAAGAAAATGATAGGATGGATAATGAGAACTTTCAAAACGAGAGATGCCAAGCCCATGATGATCCTTTACAAATCACTTGTTCTCTCTAGGCTAGAATACTGCTGTACATTAACTTCTCCATTCAAAGTAGGTGAAATCGCAGATCTAGAGAGTGTACAGAGATCCTTTACTGCACGTATAAGTTCTGTCAAGCACCTTAACTACTGGGAACGCTTGGAAGCACTTGACTTGTACTCGTTGGAACGCAGGAGGGAGAGATATATCATAATCTACACTTGGAAAATCTTGGAAGGAATGGTCCCAAATCTGCACACAGAAATCACTCCCTACGAAAGTAAAAGACTGGGCAGGCGATGCAAAATGCCCCCAATAAAAAGTAGGGGCGCCATTGGTACACTAAGGGAAAACACCATAAGTGTCCGGGGCCCAAAACTGTTTAACAGCCTCCCATCAAGCATTAGGGGAATTGCCAATAAACCCCTGGCTGCCTTCAAGAGAGAGCTGGACAGATACCTAAAGTCAGTGCCGGATCAGCCGGGCTGTGGCTCGTACGTTGGACTGCGTGCGGCCAGCAGTAACAGCCTAGTTGATCAGGCCCTGATCCATCGGGAGGCCTGGTCATGGACCGGGCCGCGGGGGCGTTGATCCCCGGAATAACCTCCAGGTAACCATAGAGAGCTACCTTTCCCTCAACCATCGTCACTGTGAGAAGAAAGGTCTTGGTGCTTTCTCTTGGGGAGAGTCGCTCTCAGATACTCCTGCCTACTTTCTGTATTTTCTGCTGTTCATTGTTCAAGACCGACTGAAACGTCGTCATAACATTCCTCTCCTGAGTGCAGGTTTCTGGCGAGTTGTTCCTCGCCTGAGTGCAGGTTTCTAGCTAGTTGTTCAGGTTTCTGGCGAGTTGTTCCTCTCCTGAGTGCAGGTTTCTAACGAGTTGTTCAGGATTCTGGGGAGTTGTTCCTCTCCTGAGTGCAGGTTTCTAGCGAGTTGTTCAGGTTTCTGGCGAGTTGTTCCTCTCCTGAGTGCAGGTTTCTGGTGAGTTGTTCCTCTCCTGAGTGCAGGGGTCTGCCGAGTTGTTCCTCGCCTGAGTGCAGGTTTCTAGCGAGTTGTTCCTCGCCTGAGTGCAGGTTTCTAGCGAGTTGTTCAGGTTTCTGGCGAGTTGTTCCTCTCCTGAGTGCAGGTTTCTGGCGAGTTGTTCCTCGCCTGAGTGCAGGTTTCTGGCGAGTTGTTCCTCGCCTGAGTGCAGGTTTCTAGCGAGTTGTTCAGGTTTCTGGCGAGTTGTTCCTCGCCTGAGTGCAGGTTTCTGGCGAGTTGTTCCTGGCACGGTATTGTGACTTTTTATTTTGCATTATTTTATGTAACTGTACTAAATATCCGAGTTTTTCATTCGATTCTTACCTCGTTTTGATTATATTCCTTTCATTATTTTTTCACGATAGTTTTCATAACGGAACTTTTTACCATGACAAGGGATTCAGCACTTTCCCCCATGAATATATAACAATGTCTGGCAAGAAGATACACGAGACAGCCCCGAGGCTCCACAGGTAATATTATATATCGCATCAAATATATATATTATATATATATATATATATATATATATATATATATATATATATATATATATATATATATATATATATATATATATATATATATATATATCGTGCCGAATAGGCAGAACTTGCGATCTTGGCTTAAAAGGCAACGCTCATCTTGCCATATACGACAAGTGAAAATTTGTGTATGCAATAATTTCGCAAAAATCATTCTAAACCTAACAGAAAAAATATATTTCATTGTGTTTGTTTAGTATTAAATTATTGTAAACGTATTTAAAATATATTTAGTTGGGTTATGCTAAAATAAATTGCGCTTGTTATAATAAGGTTATGTAAGTTTTCTAAATTTCTTTTGGTGCAAAATTAAAATCTTTTACATTAACATTAATGAAAAAAAATATATCTTTAAATGTATAAGAGAAAATTTTTGAAAAGACTTATTTTAAATGAGTTCTTGCTAATTGACCAGTTTTACATATTTGGCACGACACACACACACACACACACACATATATATATATATATATATATATATATATATATATATATATATATACTATATTATATACCGTACCATATAAATATTTAAATAGCAGCGCTCTTCTTGCTGGATAAGGCAAGCGAAAATTTGCGTATGCAATAATTTCGTAAAAATCATTTTGAACCTAACGAAAAAAAAAATTCCATTGTTTGTTTATTAAATTATTGTAAACATATCTAAAATATATTTAGCTGGATTAGGTTAAATTAAATTGCGCTTGTTATAATAAGGTTAGGCAAGTTTTCTAAGGTTCTTTTGATACAAAATTATTAATTTTTACATTGACATAATTGAAAAAAAAATATCTTTAAACGTATAAGAGAAAATTTTAGAAAGGACTTAATTTTAAATGAGTTCTTGCTAATTAATATATATATATATATATATATATATATATATATATATATATATATATATATATATATATATATATATATATATATATAAACATGTCGTCCGTCTCCCACCGAGGCAGGGTGACCCAAAAAAGAAAAAAATTCTCCAAAAAGAAAATATTTTCTTCATCATTCAACACTTTCACCTCACTCACACATAATCACTGTTTTTGCAGAGGTGCTCAGAATGCAACAGTTTAGAAGCATATGCGTATATAGATACACAACATATCCCTCCAAACTGTCAATATCCCAAACCGCTCCTCTAAAGTGCAGACATTGTGCTTCCCATTTCCAGGACTCAAGTCCGGCTATATAAAAAATAACCGGTTTCCCTGAATCCCTTCACTAAATATTACCCTGCTCACACTCCAACAGCTCGTCAGGTCCCAAATACCATTCGTCTCCATTCACTCCTATCGAACACGCTCGTGCACGCTTGCTGGAAGTCCAAGTCCCTCGCCCACAAAACCTCCTTTACCGCCCGCGGCCCGGTCTGTGACCTGGCCTTATGGTAGATTAGGGTCTGATCAACCAGGCTGTTAATGTTGGCCGCACGCAACCCGACGTACGAACCACAGCCCGGCTGGTCAGGTACTGACTTGAGGTGTCTGTCCAGCGCCTTATGTATGCTGGGAGGCAGTTGAACAGTCTTGGGCCCCTGACACTTATTGTGTTCTCTCTTAACGTGCTAGTGACACCCCTGCTGTTCACTGGGGGAATGTTGCATCGTCTGCCGAGTCTTTTGCTTTCATAGGGAGTGATTTTCGTGTGCAAGTTTGGTACTAATCTTTAGGATTTTCCAAGTGTATATAATCATGTATCTCTCCCGCCTGCATTCCAGGGAGTACAGGTTCACGAACTTCAAGCGCTCCCAGTAACCGAGGTGTTTTATCTCCGTCATGCGCGCCGTGAAAGTTCTCTGTACATTTTCTAGGTCAGCAATTTCACCTGCCTTGAAAGGTGCTGTTAGTGTGCAGCAATATTCCAGCCTAGATAGAACAAGCGACCTGAAGAGTGTCATCATGGGCTTGGCATCCCTAGTTTTGAAGGTTCTCATTATCTATCCTGTCATTCTAGCAGATGCGATTGATACAATGTTATGGTTATATATACAGTACAAGTAATATCTTAACTTACGTTTGCTTTGGTGGTTCATGTTCCCGCACCACTCAAAATTAACTTAGCCTAACCTAACCTAGTTTACCTTTACCAGGCATATCAAACGTTGAGTAACCTTCCCTAGTGTAAAATAACTTGACCTAGCCTACTCTAACCTAAATCTTGCTAGTGTAACCTTATTTAACCTAACCTAAATCTTACCTGGTGTAACTTAGTTTAACCTAACCCAGCCTATCGTAGCCCACTCTGGCCTACAATAACCGAACTATCCACGGGAGAAGTAAGAGCCCAAGTACCTTGTCAATATATTGCGGGAAGCGCTAAACCCGTAGGTCAGATCCAATTCCTTGTATCAAGATCCCCACACCAAGGGGGAAAAATTGACATTAGTGCATTAATGGATCGTACAGGTCAGCGCCACTTACGAGACTGACCTGGTGACCTAAGAGGCATTTCCTATCTTCCTTTCTGTATTTACATTTTATGTCACAGGACGTGCAGGCAGCAGTTATAGTCTGGCTGATCACTTCCTGATCCACCGGTGGTCTGGGTGGCCCGGTGGTCTGGTGGCTAAAGCTCCCGCTTCACACACGGAGGGCTCGGGTTCGATTCCCGGCGGGTGGAAATTCCGACACGTTTCCTTACACCTATTGTCCTGTTCACCTAGCAGCAAATAGGTACCTGGGTGTTAGTCGACTGGTGTGGGTCGCATCCTGGGGGACAAGATTAAGGACCCCAATGGAAATAAGTTAGACAGTCCTCGATGACGCACTGACTTTCTTGGGTTATCCTGGGTGGCTAACCCTCCGGGGTTAAAAATCCGAACAAAATCTTATCTTATCTCTTATCTTACCGGGAGGCCTGGTCAAGGACTGGGCCGTGGGTGCGTTGACTCCCGGAACACCCTCCAGGTAGGGGTAAAGCGCCTAAGTAATGGAGAGGTAATCTGGGTGGAACCAAGGGAGGATAAGTTCACTTCCTTGGTGCCAAACTCCGTCAGTAACCTCAAGATACCTTCCGTGCCCTGGGTCAGTCCTCAAGCCGTCTTCACTCATTTCTTAAAGCGTATCTACCTTTATGGTTTACAACCGTGTACTGGCACTGCATTTGTTATCGGTACTGGTGTCACTATAGTTGAATTAACCTTGGCTGTCACCCCTTTTCTTTAGATATTAAGCTTCAAAGCAGTTCCTGATCAGCCGGGTTGTGGTGCATAAGCTGGATTGCGGGTGGCAGGCACTAACAGCTTGATGGATCAGGCAACCAGGAGGCCTGATCTGGGAGCAGGCCGCTGAGGCGCAAATTCGTATCTTTTTGGTAACCTACCTGCTTATCCTTGCCCATATATTTGGCGTGAATCGGTGAAAATTAAAGCAGGATGAATTATAGTAGCATAAACCACTGTTATCGAAGCTCCACTTGAAGACTAGCCTGTGCTCAGTCTGGGTTCTGACTACTCTGTTCACTTACGTTAAGTGCTCCACTCTTCTATCTGCAGTACGAGATCACGGGTGGCCGCTACATCTTCGTGAAGCCTAACTTACTCTGGAGTGCATCAGTACCCAGAACCAGCTCAGTGTATTAGTGAAGCCTAGACTGTAGCAGGCCCTGCTAGACTACTAAGTTAATTTAGGTACAAGTATACATAGTAACACAATGATCATACATAGTAACACAATGATCATACATAGTAACGTGTGCAAATTAACCTTGGATAACCCAACAAAGGAAGACAGTGACTTATTTCCACTGAGATCCTACCTTACTAACCTTCAAAGTTGACAATCATTTATTTTTCTTACGGTTTTTAATCTTTATGAGAAAATAAAAAGCAATCGGAGACACAAATGTGATAATTTTAGGTAAAATAATAATAATAATACCTTTGTTTACTACATGTACAAGGTATACAGACCATAGCTGACATCAATGACATACAACTATATAGAAAGCTGTTTGTTATGCCGAGCATTTCGGGCAAATTAGGTCAGTTTTGTCGCAGGATGCAACCCACACCAGTCGACTAACACCCAGGTACCCATTTTAAACTGATGGGTGAACAGGGACAGCAGGTGTCTAATGGAAACACGTCCCTAATGTTTTCCAGCCGTACCGGAGGAGATTCGAACTCCGGACCTCAGTGTGTGAGCCGAGTGCGCTAACGATCGAGCTACGGGACACCAAATTGGCCTAAGGCAGTAGGCTAGTCATGTCAGTAGGCTTATATAAGATCTAGGTCAGTATGCCTTGGTCATTAGATTAGCCGGCTTAGAGTATCAGGCCTAGGATGACCTCTGTCAGTAGGCCTACTTAAGTTTTATCAGGGTCAGATCAGTAGTCCTGTGTCCGCTTTCCAGCTTCCTGCTTTTGCATACCGGCTTGGAACCAGTTTAGAACTTCAGTAGGCTCAGTAAACCTAGGTAAATAGGTCTATTGTAGTGCTCATTTTTCCTGACGTTTAAGTTTTTAAGAGAAATCTACAAAGGGTTTTACAACTAACAATACAATTTTTACATTGTTTCTGAGGACTGATTTGTGTGTTGAGATGCGAAGCGTAGTGGTTTTAATGGCGCAAATTGTATGTAGATATGGGAGCACACACAACGTTACGTAGATTTTAACTGGTAAACCTTATTAGTCATTATTGTCGATTATTATTACATTCTTGTGGAAATATTAATCCCGTAGGGTTAGTGGTGTTACTTGTGTCATAATTAAAATGAATGTGACTGTCATGCTGAGTGACGAGTTCCTGCCCCTCCCCTGGCTAACTAGCATTATCATACATGCTACACTACCCCCTCCCTTACTGTCATCCATGAGGGGGAGAGAAGGGAATGGAGAAGGAAAGAAGGGAGGGGAAGAAGGGAAGGCATAATTATAATCATGGGAAGCGCTAAACCTGCATGATTATACAGCGCATGGGGGGATGGAAGGTATTATTATAATCATGGAGGAGCACTAAACTCGTAGGATTATACCGCGCATGTGGGGAGGGTATTCAGGCTCAATTCAGAGAACTGGAGCACAGATCTAATTCCCTAGATCAAGAGCCCCTCACCAGCGTCAAGGTACCTCCCTCGAGGGGTGAAGGGAAGGGAAGGGAAAGAAAGTAAGGGAGGCAGGGGGGAAGGGGAGGGGGGTGATGGTAGCTCCAGCTCAAAAATATGTTGGGACGCATAGAAATTAAACTTTGATCTGGGGGTGCCACGTTAGGCCACCACCACATTCCTCCTCTGTCACCATTACCTGCACCATTACCTGGGGGGGGGGTGATCAGCGTGGATCTATGAAGATGGCTGCTCCAGTACACGGGATCAAGAGCCCCTGGAGCACCATCAAGGGAGAGACCCGGCTGGAAAATCACATAATCTGAAGATCCGGAGGGAAGAACAGCAGATCGAGGTAAAACTTGGTATAGTCTTTAATTAGATCATTGTATCGACCCACCCACAACATTCTCCCTCAATGCAAATAATCAAGGACCCCTGTGGAAAGTCACTTGTGACTTTTTTTCGGTTTATCCTAGGTAATTTACACTATATATGATAATTATACCCATGTGTACCTGTGCCTAAATAAACTTAACTTAGAGTGGATCAAGAGCCCCTGGAGCAGCATCAAGGGCGAGACCCTGCTGGACTAACACCACATTTACCCAGCATTGTATCGACCTGGCCACAACACCCTCCCTCACCTACCTTAAAGCAGCGTCCTCACTCTGGCAGATGACACACACCAGGTGGAGGCTCTCTGCCACCCACAACACCACCCTCCACACACCACCGCCCACACAACACGGGGTTATCACGCAAGATGAGCGATTAACAAGGCGGAACAAAGTCCTCCTCCCTCACTGCCTCAGAGGACGATACTCACCCTGTGAGAGGCAAATACTGACTGAAGTGACCCACTGTGTGGCAACACCATGCTGCCACAGCATGATCCATATTATCGTACAGCACTACCCACACTATCGTACTGCGCTAGCAAACCCCCCCATATCCTTTGAAACGATTATCTACTTGAGGGACACTTGATCCAAGGAATTAGACCTGTTCTTCCCTTCATTATATCGAAGTTGTTTTCCACTTCCCATAATCTATATCATACTACACCAACAAGAGTTAATTAAGGGAACTTAACCTGATGTTGCTTTAAGAGATGAGGGATAGGGGGGAGACATGATAACGACGTACTAGATACTGACAGGAATTGACAAGGTGAACAGGGACATACTGTTTCAGAGATGAGATGCAGGAACAATAGAGCGCAGCTGGAAATTGAAAACTCAGATGAGTCATAAGGATGTTGGGAAGTATTTTCTCAGCTTTAGAGTTGTCAGAAAGTGGAATTATCTGCAGAGTGAAGTGGTAGAGGGGAGATCAATACATAGCTTTAAGAAGAGGCACGGTAAGGCTCTTGAAGCCGGGAGAGAGTGGCCCCAGTAGCAACCAGGCGGGGTCAGGAGCTATGACTCGACCCCTGCAACCACATATAGATGAGTTCATATAGGTACGTACATAAATTATTTCCTATCAAATCTTATACCACTGAAGGGCTCTTGGTCCAAGGAAATGAAGCCATCTCTCCTTACCTTGAATCAGATCTGATTGCCTTCCAGTCCCCATGCGATGTAAGACCCCAACAATTTATCTCTTCTGTCAACCCAAATACAACCTTCCCAACATTCTCATCTGTTTATGACTTTATAAATCCCACTGTGTGGGCGAAACGTTGTCAATAAAGGATCACATTATACTCCATTTGTGTCTGTTTTTCCATCGAGGAACATTCCTTGAGCGGTTAAAACACTGGAGACAAAAGTCATCCCATACTCATTAAAAACCAGTGATACAGCCTCCTTCCCATCCGTCACCCTCCATAAAGGCAGCAGTATAGAAACAGCGAACAGAAACGAAGACTGAAAACTCTGGCGTTGTTCGTTGTAAAAATCTTAAACACAATCAACATAGATATGGAATAGATCACTCCTGCCTCTAGCGGCTACTGAATCATTACAACATAATTGTGGCTGCACTGGAAGACAAACTGCAGATGTGGTGTGTAAACACTTTGCAAAAGTCTTTGACAAGTGCGATCATGAGGTAATAACCCACAAAATACACGCAAAATAAATAACTGGAAAAGTGGTCAAATGAATATTTAACTTCTTAACACAGAGCGCAAAGAGAATAGGTCAATAATGTGACACCAGAGAGTGCCACAATGAACAGTTCTGTTCCTCAAGGCACGACACTCGCCTAAATTCTCTTTCTTATTCTCATATCTGACATAGACAAGGATATAGATCCTAACACTGTATCATCCTTTGTTGACGATACTGAGATTCAGGAAGTGACAGTGGCAGCCACTGGGACGCAGCGAACCTCAAAGCAGATCTTCCAGTGGGGCCATAGAAAATAAACTGATGCTCAGTGAAACCAAATTTTAGTCATCACACCAATGCCTAGGTTTGTCTATTGTGAAAAAATTGAGGAAATAAAATATGGAACATATTATAAAGCATACTCAAATCACTCAAATACAGCTGAAGATTAATGTGAGAAACTTAGGAGTGATAATGTCAAAAGATCTCACATTTAATGATGACAGCAGTGTTACTCTCACGACCGCAAGGAAAATGTTAACTTGAAAAATAAAAACTTCAAAACAACAGATATCAAGGCAGTGATGATCATTTCTAAGTCGCTTATTCTCTCTACACTGGAATATTACTGTACACTTAGAGCTCCTCATAAGACCAGCAAAATTACATTACAGACCTGGAGAATGTACAGAGAACCACCAATACATGTACAAACTCAGTCAAACACCTAAATTTCTGGGAACGATTGAAGTCCCTTGACCTTGTACTCCTTAAAATTTATGCGGAAAAGGTACGTCATAATTTACACCTAGAAAATTTTGGATTGATTAGTTTCGAATCTGTACACCGAAATCATTCCCCAAGAAAGCAAGGGGATCTGCAGACGGTGCAAAAATTCCCCAGTGAAAAGCAGAGATGCAATGAGAACACTGAGAGCGCACTAAGCGTAAAGGGACCAAGACTCTTCAACACCCTCCTCTCATGTATAAGGGGAATTACTAAATAAACAGCTCCCAGGCCGTTTTCAAGAGGGAACCTGATAAGTTCCTGAAGTCGTTTTCTGATAAGCCGGTCTGTGGAGCATACAGTGCACTCGGTGTTAGTAACACCAACACCCTGGTCGACCAGGACATCACAGGAAGTTGGTCTTGGAGGCTGGTCTTGGACCGGGACACAGGGACAGTGACCCCTGGAGACAGTCTTCACCTAATCTTCCCAGGTAAACATATATACATTATTAATGTGTTTATGACGTCTCAATAACAACAAGACCATTATAATATTTTGTGCGTTATGTGCCCCAAGCTTAAATAATAATAATAATAATAATAATAATAATAATAATAATAATAATAATAATAATAATAATAATAACCATAATAATAATAATAATAATAATAATAATAATAATAATAATAATAATAATAATAATAATAATCCATATATTTAATATTAATAATCCTAATAGAAATATGACCAATACCTGAGAATAAGCAAGGAACTCTGATACTGCTGCTGTCGTAACTTAACAATAACCTGCGCTACTATAACCCGCGTTATTGTATGCAATATCAATACAAATGTAGTTTATATAACTGCCTGGGCAACAAAAACTACACAGTAGATGCAACGCTATTTAAAAAAAAATATTGTAATAAGTTACAGAAATGGAGGTCAGTGAAGCGTTCGTCTGGCAGGGGGACAAT
This sequence comes from Cherax quadricarinatus, assembly GCF_038502225.1. Lineage (NCBI taxonomy): Eukaryota > Metazoa > Arthropoda > Malacostraca > Decapoda > Parastacidae > Cherax > Cherax quadricarinatus. The sequence continues at coordinate 2,951,365 of NC_091363.1, forward strand.
GGTGCACTGCCAGACGTGTGAGGAAAAGGAGGGGGCGGAGGATAATGGGGGGGATGTTGAAAAATGAGGAGGGGAAAGAGAAAGAAAGGGGGATTGGGGAAGATAATGGGGATAAGCGAAGGGGGAAATAAAGAGGGAAGGGGGGAAAAAAGGAGAAACAGAGGGGAGAGGAATTGGATGGAAAGGAAAGAGTTTGAGCAGGAGAGAGGAAGGGGCGGAGGGAGGGGGGAGGGAAGGGGGTAAAGAGAGAAAGCATCAATAGCGGGAAGGGGGAGGAGTGAGGGAAAACAAGGCAGGAGAGGGGAGAGGGGGAAACAAGGCAGGAGAGGGGAGAGGGGAAATGAACTAGACAACACTCAAACCAATTATTTCAACACAACATTGTTTTAAGTCCGTATTTAACCTCTACTCTCCGAGCCTAAATTATTTATTATTATTATTATTATTATTATTATTATTATTATTATTATTATTATTATTATTATTATTATTATTAATATTATTATTATTATTATTATTATTATTATTGTTATTATCATTATTATTATTATTATTATTATTATTATTGTTATTATTATTATTATTATTGTTGTTGTTGCTATTAAATTTATTATTACTAACAAGCGGAAGCGCTAAACCCGCGCCTGGGAAGAGTGAGGTCACTGAGTCTTGTCCCAGATGATGGGGGAAGGTCGCTCTAATTCCTCGGATCAAGAGCCCTTCACTAGGACACAAACACAAGTTCTACAACTGACAGGAAAGCTCTAAGAGGAGAGCTTGAAGCAGATGAGAGCCGACAGAAAGAACTTCTGAGACGTTTCGTTCGATATTAGAGCTTCGTTGTGCTCATGACTTGATAAAGCTCTACACAGAGTGAAACATGACTTGATAAAGCTCTACACAGAGTGAAACATGACTTGATAAAGCTCTACACAGAGTGAAACATGACTTGATAAAGCTCTACACAGAGTGAAACATGACTTGATAAAGCTCTACACAGAGTGAAACATGACTTTATAAAGCTCTACACAGAGTGAAACATGACTTGATAAAGCTCTACACAGAGTGAAACATGACTTGATAAAGCTCTACACAGAGTGAAACATGACTTGATAAAGCTCTACATAGAGTGAAACATGACTTGATAAAGCTCTACACGGAGTGAAACATGACTTGATAAAGCTTTACACGGAGTGAAACGAGACTTGATGAAGCTCTACACAGAGTGAAACATGATTTGAAAAAGCTCTACACGGAGTGAAACATGACTTGATAAAGCTCTACACGGAGTGAAACATGACTTGATAAAGCTCTACACAGAGTGAAACATGACTTGATAAAGCTCTACACAAAGTGAAACATGACTTGATAAAGCTCTACACGGAGTGAAACATGACTTCATAAAGCTCTACACAGAGTGAATCGAGACTTGATAAAGCTCTACACGGAGTGAAACATGACTTGATAAAGCTCTACACAGAGTGAAACATGACTTTATAAAGCTCTACACAGAGTGAAACATGACTTGATAAAGCTCTACACAGAGTGAAACGAGATTTGATAAAGCTCTGCACGGAGTGAAACGAGACTTGATGAAGTTCTACACAGAGTGAAACATGACTTGATAAAGCTCTACATAGAGTGAAACATGACTTGATAAAGCTCTACACAGAGTGAAACATGACTTGATAAAGCTCTACACAGAGTGAAACATGACTTGATAAAGCTCTACACAGAGTGAAACATGACTTGATAAAGCTCTACACAGAGTGAAACATGACTTGATAAAGCTCTACACGGAGTGAAACATGACTTGATAAAGCTCTACACAGAGTGAAACATGACTTGATAAAGATCTACAGAGAGTGAAACATGACTTGATAAAGCTCTACACAGAGTGAAACATGACTTGATAAAGCTCTACACAGTGAAACGTGACTTGATAAAGCTCTACACGGAGTGAAACATGACTTGATAAAGCTCTACACAGAGTGAAACATGATTTGATAAAGCTCTACATAGAGTGAAACATGACTTGATAAAGCTCTACACGGAGTGAAGCATGACTTGATAAAGCTCTACACAGAGTGAAACGAGACTTGATGAAGCTCTATACAGAGTGAAACATGATTTGATAAAGCTCTACACGGAGTGAAACATGACTTGATAAAGCTCTACACAGAGTGAAACATGACTTGATAAAGCTCTACAGAGAGTGAAACATGACTTGATAAAGCTCTACACAGAGTGAAAAATGACTTGATAAAGCTCTACACAGAGTGAAACATGACTTGAGAAAGCTCTACACAGAGTGAAACATGACTTTATAAAGCTCTACACAGAGTGAAACATGACTTTATAAAGCTCTACACAGAGTGAAACATGACTTGATAAAGCTCTACACAGAGTGAAACATGACTTGATAAAGCTCTACACAGAGTGAAACATGACTTGATAAAACTCTACATAGAGTGAAACATGACTTGATAAAGCTCTACACAGAGTGAAACATGACTTGATAAAGCTCTACACAGAGTGAAACGAGACTTGATGAAGCTCTACACAGAGTGAAACATGATTTGAAAAAGCTCTACACGGAGTGAAACATGACTTGATAAAGCTCTACACGGAGTGAAACATGACTTGATAAAGCTCTACGCAGAGTGAAACATGACTTGATAAAGCTCTACACAAAGTGAAACATGACTTGATAAAGCTCTACACGGAGTGAAACATGACTTCATAAAGCTCTACACAGAGTGAATCGAGACTTGATAAAGCTCTACACGGAGTGAAACATGACTTGATAAAGCTCTACACAGAGTGAAACGAGACTTGATAAAGCTCTACACGGATTGAAACATGACTTGATAAAGCTCTACACAGAGTGAAACGAGATTTGATAAGGCTCTGCACGGAGTGAAACGAGACTTGATGAAGTTCTACACAGAGTGAAACATGACTTGATAAAGCTCTACATAGAGTGAAACATGACTTGATAAAGCTCTACACAGAGTGAAACATGACTTGATAAATCTCTACACAGAGTGAAACATGACTTGATAAAGCTCTACACAGAGTGAAACATGGCTTTATAAAGCTCTACACAGAGTGAAACATGACTTGATAAAGCTCTACACGGAGTGAAACATGACTTGATAAAGCTCTACAGAGAGTGAAACATGACTTGATAAAGCTCTACAGAGAGTGAAACATGACTTGATAAAGCTCTACACAGAGTGAAACATGACTTCATAAAGCTCTACACAGAGTGAAACGTGACTTGATAAAGCTCTACACGGAGTGAAACATGACTTGATAAAGCTCTACACAGAGTGAAACATGACTTGATAAAGCTCTACATAGAGTGAAACATGACCTGATAAAGCTCTACACGGAGTGAAGCATGACTTGATAAAGCTCTACACAGAGTGAAACGAGACTTGATGAAGCTCTACACAGAGTGAAACATGATTTGATAAAGCTCTACACGGAGTGAAACATGACTTGATAAAGCTCTACACAGAGTGAAACGAGATTTGTTGAAGCTCTACAGAGAGTGAAACATGACTTGATAAAGCTCTACACAGAGTGAAACATGACTTGATAAAGCTCTACACAGAGTGAAACGTGACTTGATAAAGCTCTACACGGAGTGAAACATGACTTGATAAAGCTCTACACAGAGTGAAACATGACTTGATAAAGCTCTACATAGAGTGAAACATGACTTGATAAAGCTCTACACGGAGTGAAGCATGACTTGATAAAGCTCTACACAGAGTGAAACGAGACTTGATGAAGCTCTACACAGAGTGAAACATGATTTGATAAAGCTCTACACGGAGTGAAACATGACTTGATAAAGCTCTAGACAGAGTGAAACATGACTTGATAAAGCACTACACAGAGTGAAGCATGACTTGATAAAGCTCTACACGGAGTGAAGCATGACTTGATAAAGCTCTACACAGAGTGAAACGAGACTTGATGAGAGCTACACAGAGTGAAACATGATTTGATAAAGCTCTACACGGAGTGAAACATGACTTGATAAAGCTCTAGACAGAGTGAAACATGACTTGATAAAGCACTACACAGAGTGAAACATGACTTGATAAAGCTCTACACGGAGTGAAACAAGACTTGATAAAGCTCTACACAGAGTGAAACATGACTTGATAAAGATCTACACGGAGTGAAACATGACTTGATAAAGCTCTACACAGAGTGAAACATGACTTGATAAAGCTCTACATAGAGTGAAACATGACTTGATAAAGCTCTACACGGAGTGAAGCATGACTTGAGAAAGCTCTACACAGAGTGAAACGAGACTTGATGAAGCTCTACACAGAGTGAAACATGATTTGATAAAGCTCTACACGGAGTGAAACATGACTTGATAAAGCTCTACACGGAGTGAAACATGACTTGATAAAGCTCTACGCGGAGTGAAACATGACTTGATAAAGCACTACACAGAGTGAAACATGACTTGATAAAGCTCTACACGGAGTGAAACATGACTTCATAAAGCTCTACACAGAGTGAAACGAGACTTGATAAAGCTCTACACAGAGTGAAGCGAGACTTGATGAAGTTCTACACAGTGAAACATGACTTGATAAAGCTCTACACAGAGTGAAACGAGACTTGATAAAGCTCTACACGGAGTGAAACGAGACTTGATAAAGCTCTACACGGAGTGAAACGAGACTTGATGAAGTTCTACACAGTGAAACATGACTTGATAAAGCTCTACACGGAGTGAAACATGACTTGATAAAGCTCTACACAGAGTGAAACATGACTTGATAAAGCTCTACACAGAGTGAAACGAAACTTGATGGAGCTCTACACAGAGTGAAACATGGCTTGATAAAGCTCTACACAGAGTGAAACGAGACTTGATAAAGCTCTACACGGAGTGAAACGAGACTTGATGAAGTTCTACACAGTGAAACTTGACTTGATAAAGCTCTACACGGAGTGAAACATGACTTGATAAAGCTCTACACAGAGTGAAACATGATTTGATAAAGCTCTACACAGAGTGAAACGAGACTTGATGGAGCTCTACACAGAGTGAAACATGACTTGATAAAGCTCTACACGGAGTGAAACATGATAAAGCTCTACACGGAGTGAAACGTGACTTGATAAAGCTCTACACAGAGTGAAACATGACTTGATAAAGCTCTACACCGAGTGAAACATGACTTGATAAAGCTCTATACAGAGTGAACATGACTTGATGAAGCTTTACACGGAGTGAAACGAGACTTGATGAAGATCTACACGGAGTGAAACATGACTTGATAAAGTTCTACACAGAGTGAAACGAGATTTGTTGAAGCTCTACAGAGAGTGAAACATGACTTGATAAAGCTCTACACAGAGTGAAACGAGACTTGGTGAAGCTCTACACAGAGTGAAACATGACTTGATAAAGCTCTACACGGAGTGAAACATAACTTGATAAAGCTCTACACAGAGTGAAACGAGACTTGATGAAGCTCTACACAGAGTGAAACATGACTTGATAGAGCTCTACACGGAGTGAAGCATGACTTGATAAAGCTCTACACAGAGTGAAACATGACTTGGTAAAGCTCTACACAGAGTGAAACATGACTTGATAAAGCTCTACACAGAGTGAAACATGACTTGATAAAGCTCTACACGGAGTGAAACTTGACTTGATAAAGCTCTACACAGAGTGAAACGAGACTTGATGAAGCTCTACACAGAGTGAAACGTGACTTGATAAAGCTCTATACAGAGTGAAACGAGACTTGATGAAGCTCTACACAGTGAAACATGACTTGATAAAGCTCTACACAGAGTGAAACATGACTTGATAAAGCTCTACACAGAGTGAAACATGACTTGATAAAGCTCTACACGGAGTGAATCTTGACTTGATAAAGCTCTACACAGAGTGAAACGAGACTTGATGAAGCTCTACACAGAGTGAAACATGACTTGATAAAGCTCTATACAGTGTGAAACGAGACTTGAGGAAGCTCTACACAGTGAAACATGACTTGATAAAGCTCTACACAGAGTGAAACATGACTTGATAAAGCTCTACACAGAGTGAAACATGACTTGATAAAGCTCTACACAGAGTGAAACATGACTTGATAAAGCTCTACACAGAGTGAAACGAGACTTGATGAAGCTCTGCACGGAGTGAAACATGACTTGATAAAGCTCTACACGGAGTGAAACATGACTTGATAAAGCTCTACACGGAGTGAAACATGACTTGATAAAGCTCTACACGGAGTGAAACATGACTTGATAAAGCTCTACACGGAGTGAAACATGACTTGATAAAGCTCTACACGGAGTGAAACATGACTTGATAAAGCTCTACACGGAGTGAAACATGACTTGATAAAGCTCTACACGGAGTGAAACATGACTTGATAAAGCTCTACACGGAGTGAAACATGACTTGATAAAGCTCTACACGGAGTGAAACATGACTTGATAAAGCTCTACACGGAGTGAAACATGACTTGATAAAGCTCTACACGGAGTGAAACATGACTTGATAAAGTTCTACAAGACTGAGGGACTGACCACCTCAAGACTGTATGGAAGCTGTGTGCAGGAAGTTATGTGTGTGTGTTCAGGTGATCCTTAGTCGTAATGGTCACTACGTTAGTCCTGGTGATTACACATGCTAAGCTCTCTCTCTCTCTCTATCTCTCTCTCACTTAAAGCTCCGCAGTGGAACCCGCAGCGAAGCTCTTTTTTTTTTTTTGCAGGCGTTAGCGTGCGTGGCTTGAGAGAGTTGCCTGACCTCAGATGCTGCCTGCCTGGTAGACAACACGCCTTGCATGTTGCCCGAGGGGCAGACACAGTGCTGGAGGCACATGACCTCTCTCTCTCTCTCTCTCTCTCTCTCTCTCTCTCTCTCTCTCTCTCTCTCTCTCTCTCTCTCTCTCAGTTTTTAAGAAAGGAGACAGGAAGACATTAAAATACAGATGAGTGTCACTGAAATGTATAGTATGCAAATTCACGGAGAAGATAAATCAGAAGAGTGGTGTGACCACCTAGAAAGGAATCAGCTTATACACAACAACCAGCACGGTTTCAGGGAAGGAAAATCCTGTGTCACAAACCTACTGGAGTTTTACAAGGTGACGGAAGTACGGCAGGAGAGAGAGAGAGAGAGGGGCGGGGAGGGTAGAGTGCATTTTCTTGGACTGTAAGAAGGCTTTCGACACAGTCCCGCACAAGAGATTAGTGCAAAAACTAGAGGAGCAGGCAGGAATAACAGGAAAGGCACTGTAATGGATCGGAGAATACCTGACAGGAAGGAAACAACGAGTGATGGTACGTGATGAGGTGTCAGAGTGGGCACCTGTGACAAGCGGTCTGTGCTAGGTCCGGTGCTGTTTTGGTATATGTGAATAACATGACGGAAGGGACAGATTCAGAGGTGTCCCTGTTTGCAGACGATGTGAAGCTAATTCTAAGAATTCAAGTATATGAAGATCAGGCAGGACTACAAAAAGGTCTGGACAGGCTGCAAGCCTGGTCCAGCAACTGGCTCCTGGAATTTAAGCAGAGGTATGATAAAGCTCACGGTTCAGGGAGAGTGACCTAGTAGCGACCAGTGAAGAGGAGGGGCCAGGAGCTTGGACTCGACCCCTGCAACCTCAACTAGGTGAGTACAATACACACACACTATTACTAATAGACACGACTTACATATATCAGTATTTTTGTCAATTAAATAACCTATGTTCCATAGAGAGTACCTGTGAGTACATTGAGAGAGAGAGAGAGAGAGAGAGAGAGAGAGTCACTACATTACTAGTCCAAACATTGCTTCGCTATGACTATAGAATACAAAAGTGAATTTTAATGTATTAAACGGGAGCTGACTCGACCTGATGGAAGGTCATGTCATCATCTGATGTTTACGACTGTATGACCAAGTTTGTTGATACACTGAAGTGCGATTATAATTAATAATAATAATAATAATAATAATAATAATAATAATAATAATAATAATAATAATAATAATAATAATAATAATAATAATAATCTTTATTACTACCAGTACATGATACAACTTATACAGACCATAGTTGACACCAGTGACATACTACTATATAGAAAGTTCCTTGTTATGCTGAGTATTTCCCACAACTTAGGTTAATTTAGTCCCCAGGATGCGACCCACACCAGTCCACTAACACTTAATGTTTTCACCAGTACCGGGGATCGAACCCCGGACATCAGTATTTACTAGACTCTCTAGAGACTCACAACGGTTATAAACAGTAGCGACAGATATCAACAACCAAAACGGGTCACAACAGTAACGATTAATAACAACAACGGCACAAACGGGAATTATCATCGGCATATGAGGAGAACAACAGGCCTTAACAACGTCAAATAACAGCAACAAGAACGACATAAAAGTGAATCAACGGCACAACAGGATAACAACAGTCCACAACAGGGATAAATAATGGCATCAACAAATACACAAACAGGTAGGATCAACGGTACAACGGTCCACAACAACAGCGAGACAAACAGGGAGGATCAACTGCTGTCATTGTGTCGAGTGTTCGTCAAGGTCGTCCTCAGGGCCAGTTTTTTTTAAGTGGGGGAGGGGGGAGGGGGGAGCTTATGTAAAGTGGGTGTGTGTGGGGACAAACACCCCCACCCCCACCCCTCACCACCCCAACCCCACCCCACTACACACACACACACACATACACACACACACACACACACACACACCGGTGAAGAGGCGGGGCCAGGAGCTAGGACTCGACCCCTGCAACCACAAATAGGTGAGTACACACACACACACACACACACACACACACACATACACACACACATATACACACACACATATACACACACACACACACACACACACACACACACACACACACACACACACACACACACACACACACACACACACACACACACACACACACACACACAGAGCTCACGGAGCAGGGAGAAAGTGGACCTAGTAGCGACCAGCGAAGAGGCGGGACCAGGAGCTGTGAATTGACTCCTGCAACCACACAAAGAGAAGGCAAAGAAAGGAGCACAGGGAGAGTTAAGGACACAGAGGAGAACAGGGGAATAAACTGAAGTGTGAAGAATAACTTCGTCGGGATGAGAATGTCAGGAGAGAGTCAGTCTGATAATAAGCCAGGACATAGTCACATAAGATGGAAGAAGAGCGTAAGAGAACAAGAAAAGAAAGGGAGGCACTCACAGAAGATGAGAGAGAGGAAGGGGGAAGAACATGAACTGTAGGGGTGGAGAGAAAAGACCAGAGACGGAGTACAGTTAGAGGAGAGAGTTACTATCAGCATCACTCGGAAAGAGGATCAACAGAGGTCCACATAACACCTGCAACATACCACTACAGGTCCACATAACACCTGCAACATACCACCAGAGGTCCACATAACACCTGCAACATATCACTACAGGTCCACATAACACCTGCAACATACCACCAGAGGTCCACATAACACCTGCAACATATCACTACAGGTCCACATAACACCTGCAACATATCACTACAGGCCCACATAACACCTGCAACATACCACTACAGGTCCACATAACACCTGCAACATACCACTACAGGTTCACATAACACCTGCAACATACCACTACAGGTCCACATAACACCTGCAACATACCACTACAGGTTCACATAACATCTGCAACATACCACTAGAGGTCCACATAACACCTGCAACATACCACTACAGGTCCACATAACACTTGCAACATACCACTACAGGTCCACATAACACCTGCAACATATCACTACAGGTCCACATAACACCTGCAACATATCACTACTGGTCCACATAACACCTGCAACATATCACTACTGGTCCACATAACACCTGCAACATATCACTACAGGTCCACATAACACCTGCAACATATCACTACTGGTCCACATAACACCTGCAACATATCACTACAGGTCCACATAACACCTGCAACATACCACTACAGGTCTACATAACACCTGCAACATACCACTACAGGTTCACATAACACCTGCAACATACTACCAGAGGTCCACATAACACCTGCAACATACTACTAGAGGTCCACATAACACCTGCAACATACCACCAGAGGTCCACATAACACCTGCAACATACTACCAGAGGTCCACATAACACCTGCAACATACTACCAGAGGTCCACATAACACCTGCAACATACCACCAGAGGTCCACATAACACCTGCAACATACCACCAGAGGTCCACATAACACCTGCAACATACCACCAGAGGTCCACATAACACCTGCAATATATGACATTTCAGCTAAGTTCAGAACTACCTTCAGAAACCTCAGTAAAGAATTATATAGTATTTTATACACTCCATAAGCCAGACCCAACATGGAGTCCGCAGCGCCAGACCCAACATGGAGTCCGCAGCGCCAGACCCAACATGGAGTCCGCAGCGCCAGCATGGAGCCCTCACCTAGTCAAACATACACGATAAGAAGGAAAAGTGCAGAGGTATGCAGCAAGACTAGTCCTAGAGCTGAGTGACTAAAGAAAGTGAACCTGACGACTTTACAAGAGAGAAGAACTAGAGGAGACATGATAACGACATACAAGATACTCAGAGGATTTGACAGAATATGTATAGAATTATTTCAATGACAGGCTTAGTGGAGAGAAGTCATGTATAGATACTAGAGATACAGGTGAGCTACAGGGATGTTAGGAATTAGTTTTTTAGTCAGAGGATGGTAAACAGATGGAATGAGTTAGATGAGGAAGTGGAAGAGGCAAATTTCAATACACAGTGTCAGTGGTAGGTATGGTAGGGTCCACGAGGCCAGGAATCAACAATGTTGGCGGTTGTAGTTAAAGAGGCTGGGCCAGGAGCTGTGACTCGACCCGCGTAGAAACAGATGGTTGAGTACACAGTTGATGCTCTTATCATCAGTAAGACAACACCAACAGCATAACCTAACTAACAATGTTGACACACACTGCCACACTCACTCTGGAGGAGGAGGCTGGGCCTGGATAGCAGGAGGAAGGGGAGGGGGTGAAGCAAGTGCAAGGACAGTAACCAATATATTAAGCTGAGTGGCCAGTGGGCCATGCTCACTGAGTGGCCAGTGGGCCATGCTCATTGAGTGGCCAGTGGGTCATGCTCACTGAGTGGCCAGTGGGCCATGCTCACTGAGTGGCCAGTGGGTCATGCTTACTGAGTGGCCAGTGGGCCATGCTCATTGAGTGGCCAGTGGGCTATGCTCACTGAGTGGCCAGAGGGTCATGCTCACTGAGTGGCCAGTGGGTCATGCTCACTGAGTGGCCAGTGGGTCATGCTCACTAAGTGGCCAGTGAGTCATGCTCACTGAGTGGCCAGTGAGTCATGCACACTGAGTGGCCAGTGAGTCATGCTCACTGAGTGCCAGTGGGTCATGCTCACTGAGTGGCCAGTGGGTCATGCTCACCGAGTGGCCAACATGTGATGCTCAGTGAGTGGTTGCTGGGTCACGCTCATTGAGTGGCCAACAGGTAACGCTGAGTGGTTAGTGGGTCATGCTCACTGAGTGGCCACCGGGTAATGCTCACTGAGTGGCCAGCGAGTAATGCTCACTGAGTGGCCAGTGGGTGATGCTCACTGAGTGGCCAGTAACCAACACTCACTGAGTGGCCACCGGGTAATGCTCACTGAGTGGCCACCGGGTAATGCTCACTGAGTGGCCAGCGGGTAATGCTCACTGAGTGGCCAGCGGGTAATGCTCACTGAGTGGCCAGAGGGCCACGCTCACTGAGTGGCCAGTGTTTATCCAACACTTCTCTTATTATTGCCTCGCCTCTTCAACACTTCTAATTTAACACAGCCAGAACCTTAAAGAATTACCACCAGTATTTACCTCAAGTTTACCTCAAGTTTACCTCGAGTTTACGTCAGGTTTACCTCAAGTTTACCTCGAGTTTACGTCAGGTTTACCTCAAGTTTACCTCGAGTTTACCTCGAGTTTACCTCAAGTTTACCTCGAATTTACCTCGAGTTTACCTCAAGTTTACCTCGAGTTTACCTCAAGTTTACCTCGAGTTTACCTCGAGTTTACCACTAGTGTTATACACTGGCTGTTACCACTAGTGTTACACACTGGATATTACCACTAATGTTACACACTGGATATTACCACTAATGTTACACACTGGATATTACCACTAATGTTACACACTGGATGTTACCACTAGTGTTACACACTGGATGTTACCACTAGTGTTACACACTGGATGTTACCACTAATGTTACACACTGGATGTTACCACTAGTGTTACACACTGGATGTTACCACTAGTGTTACACACTGGATGTTACCACTAGTGTTACACACTGGATGTTACCACTAGTGTTACACACTGGATGTTACCACTAGTGTTACACACTGGATGTTACCCCTAGTGTTACACACTGGATGTTACCACTAGTGTTACACACTGGATGTTACCACTAGTGTTACACACTGGATGTTACCACTAGTGTTACACACTGGATGTTACCACTAGTGTTACACACTGGATATTACCACTAGTGTTACACACTGGATGTTACCACTAGTGTTACACACTGGCTGTTACCACTAGTGTTACACACTGGATGTTACCACTAATGTTACACACTGGATATTACCACTAATGTTACACACTGGATATTACCACTAATGTTACACACTGGATATTACCACTAATGTTACACACTGGATATTATCACTAATGTTACACACTGGATGTTACCACTAGTGTTACACACTGGATGTTACCACTAGTGTTACACACTGGATGTTACCACTAGTGTTACACACTGGATGTTACCACTAGTGTTACACACTGGATGTTACCACTAGTGTTACACACTGGATGTTACCACTAGTGTTACACACTGGATGTTACCACTAGTGTTACACACTGGATGTTACCCCTAGTGTTACACACTGGATGTTACCACTAGTGTTACACACTGGATGTTACCACTAGTGTTACACACTGGATGTTACCACTAGTGTTACATACTGGATATTACCACTAGTGTTACACACTGGATGTTACCACTAGTGTTACACACTGGCTGTTACCACTAGTGTTACACACTGGATGTTACCACTAGTGTTACACACTGGATGTTACCACTAGTGTTACACACTGGATGTTACCCCTAGTGTTACATACTGGATATTACCACTAGTGTTACACACTGGATGTTACCACTAGTGTTACACACTGGCTGTTACCACTAGTGTTACACACTGGATGTTACCACTAGTGTTACACACTGGCTGTTACCACTAGTGTTACACACTGGATGTTACCACTAGTGTTACACACTGGATGTTACCACTAGTGTTACACACTGGATCACAGGTGTAACAAAGATGCCGTAAGACCAATAAAACTGGTACATCTTGCAACAACTATATAGAGCACTGGTGACTCTAGTTCCCTGGAGCACAACTATATAGAGCACTGGTGACTCTAGTTCCCTGGAGCACAACTATATAGAGCACTGGTGACTCTAGTTCCCTGGAGCACAACTATATAGAGCACTGGTGACTCTAGTTCCCTGGAGCACAACTATATAGAGCACTGGTGACTCTAGTTCCCTGGAGCACAACTATATAGAGCACTGGTGACTCTAGTTCCCTGGAGCACAAGAAGAATGTTGGATCACCAACGAGAGCACTCAACCAAGTGTCTAAAACAGAACACTAGAAGGAGAGAACAAGCTGGACGTGTCTGAGACATGTGCAGCAGTTGGGTATTTAATTGGGTATCATTAATTATCGTACATGAGACTTAATCTTCAACTGTCAGGAGAGTGTCAGTGTCAGGAGAGTGTCAGGAGAGTGTCAGTGTCAGGAGAGTGTCAGGAGAGTGTCAGGAGAGTGTCAGGAGAGTGTCAGGGGAATACAACAACAACAACAACAACAACCAGGGTTTACCTTCATCCTTAGAGGGAGGAGTGAGGTATTCTTGGCATACAGCATCGTGCAGTTGGTAGACTTCAAACCTAATAAATTAGCCTTTCATTTATCTTAAGCTTAACCTCAGTTAACCAGCCTGACCCAGACATTAACCTCAGGTTTACCACAGTCTACCACTGTACACACAGGGTTTACCACAGTCTACCACTGTACACGCAGGGTTTACATTAGGTTTAACACAGTCTACCACTGTACACACAGGGTTTACCACAGTCTACCACTGTACACACAGGGTTTACACTAGGTTTAACACAGTCTACCACTGTACACACAGGGTTTACACTAGGTTTAACACAGTCAACCACTGTACACACAGGGTTTACCACAGTCTACCACTGTACACACAGGGTTTACACTAGGTTTACCACAGTCTACCACTGTACACACAGGGTTTACACTAGGTTTAACACAGTCTACCACTGTACACACAGGGTTTACACTAGGTTTAACACAGTCTACCACTGTACACACAGGGTTTACACTAGGTTTAACACAGTCTACCACTGTACACACAGGGTTTACCACAGTCTACCACTGTACACACAGGGTTTACACTAGGTTTACCACAGTCTACCACTGTACACACAGGGTTTACACTAGGTTTAACACAGTCTACCACTGTACACACAGGGTTTACACTAGGTTTAACACAGTCTACCACTGTACACACAGGGTTTACACTAGGTTTAACACAGTCTACCACTGTACACACAGGGTTTACCACAGTCTACCACTGTACACACAGGGTTTACACTAGGTTTAACACAGTCTACCACTGTACACACAGGGTTTACACTAGGTTTAACACAGTCTACCATTGTACACACAAGGTTTACACTAGGTTTACCATCCATTCTGTCAATAGTTTCCTTGAATTTATCAGTTAGTTTACCGAGGTTGTTAAATTCTGAGGTGAGGTTAAACTGGCGTTTATCTGGTACTGAAACAATGTTAACTTCAGGCGACCCATCCTTATAACACGTTAATAAAGGCGATCAATGAGACTGTTGTGGCAGGCAGTGTGCAGGTGTAGCAGGTGTTACCAGGGTTCATGTGTGGTGTGATCAATATGACTGTTATGGCAAGCAGTGTGCAGGGGCCACTGCCTCACACTCCCTTTAATTAGGTCCACTCTGTGCAAAAAAAATATATATACATATGTATATCTTTCTCAAAAGCTCCCACATGTTTGTGGATATAAGGTTCATTTGCATGTTCTCATTATACAAGTGTGTATGTTTGTGGAGTGAGGTGTGGGTGTGTGCATGATTGGTGGGTGTTGAGTGTGGAATGTAGTTCGTGGGTGTGACGGGTGTATATGGGTGTGAGTGGAAGAATAACGGGTGAGTCATGGGTTTTCAACGTTGCAGCGAGGAGACGGTGGAGGCAGTGGAGATGTCGTGTCTGACAGCAATGTGTGGTATGGATATTATGCAGAGAATCTGTAGTTTGGAGATTAGAAGGAGGTGCGGGGTTACTAAAAATAATATCCAGAGGGTTGAGGATGGGTTCTTGAGTTGGTTCAGACATTTAGAGAGGATGGAATAAAACAGGATGACTTGGAGAGTGTACATATATCTGGGGAGGAGGGAAGAAGGGGTGGGGGGGCCACCTTTAGAAGGGTTGGAGGGAGGAGGTAAATGAGGTTTTGAGTGATAGGAGCTTGGACATCCAGCAGGCTTGTCTGAGTGCATTTGATAGGAGTAAAGGCATGATTTTTTTACGGTTTGACGTGCTGTTGGAGTGTGAGCAAGGCAACGTTTATGAAGGGAAAAACCGGTTAGCCGGACTTGAGCCCTGGACGTGGACTCAAGTCCTGCCTGTTACTTCATACAACTGTATATTACAGCTGCTCTAGCGTACTCTATGTAGCTTAGTACAGTCTTGTACGTAAAGAGTATTTCCAGGGGTCAACGCCCTTGGTCACGCTGCCAGACCAGACCTGCTGGTGGACTAGGCCTTGATCAACCAGGCTGTTACTTCTGGCACCACGTACTCCAACGCACAACACAGCCCAGCTACTTAGGAACTAAGGAAACTTAACCAAGTTCTCTCTGGAAGACAGCTAAGGTTCCCTTGGTAAATATGCCCCTTAGGTATGAATGGAGAGAATGTTGAAGAGTCTTGGGCTCCTTACTCTTACTGTAACAGCTCTCAGTGAGAGAGAGAGAGAGAGAGAGAGAGAGAGAGGAGGAGGAGGAGGAAAAAATCAATATGGTAGAGAGGGTCTGGAGCAATGAATGAGGCACAGAGGAAGAGATAATGACGATATATGAGAGAGATTGTGGGAGTGAGAGAGAGAGAGAGAGAGAGAGAGAGAGAGAGAGAGAGAGAGAGAGAGAGAGAGAGAGAGAGAGAGAGAGATAGGTCCAGGACGGTGATAATGTTACTTCATTATAACACTGGTAAACTGTGTATCATTATACTTTGTATCAAGTATACCTTGAGGTATACCTTCAGGTATACTTTCAGGTATCCCTTGAGATATACCTTCAGGTATTCCCTGGGGTATACCTTGAGGTATACCTTCAGGTATTCCTTGGGGTATACCTTGAGGTATACCTTCAGGTATTCCTTGGGGTATCCCTTGAGGTATACCTTCAGGTATTCCCTGGGGTATACCTTGAGGTATACCTTCAGGTATTCCCTGGGGTATACCTTGAGGTATACCTTCAGGTATTCCCTGGGGTATCCCTTGAGGTATACCTTCAGGTATTCCCTGGGGTATCCCTTGAGGTATACCTTCAGGTATTCCCTGGGGTATCCCTTGAGGTATACCTTCAGGTATTCCCTGGGGTATCCCTTGAGGTATACCTTCAGGTATTCCCTGGGGTATCCCTTGAGGTATACCTTCAGGTATTCCCTGGGGTATACCTTGAGGTATACCTTCAGGTATTCCTTGGGGTATACCTTGAGGTATACCTTCAGGTATACCTGAACGTGGAGTTATATTAAAAGGTTCCCTGATTTTTGGCCCACCATAACTCCACGAGTATATTTCGCTGCTACCTCGGGAACGGCGCATCCAATAGGCTTTCAACTTTCAGCGGGTGCGTGCGTGCATGTATGTGTGTGTGGGACCCACCAGGCTGGGATACCTTGCAAAATTCTCGGCGGTAGAGTTACACTGGTTCGAAATACAACAACGATAAAGTGTGTAAATGAAGGTGTGTAAATGAAGGTGTGTAAATGAAGGTGTGTAAATGAAGGTGTGTAAATGAAGGATCGTAAATGAAGGTGTGTAAATGAAGGTGTGTAAATGAAGGTGTGTAAATGAAGGATTGTAAATGAAGGTGTGTAAATGAAGGATTGTAAATGAAGGATTGTAAATGAAGGTTTGTAAATGAAGGTGTGTAAATGAAGGTGTGTAAATGAAGGATTGTAAATGAAGGTTTGTAAATGAAGGATTGTAAATGAAGGTTTGTAAATGAAGGTGTGTAAATGAAGGATTGTAAATGAAGGTTTGTAAATGAAGGTGTGTAAATGAAGGTGTGTAAATGAAGGATTGTAAATGAAGGTGTGTAAATGAAGGTGTGTAAATGAAGGTGTGTAAATGAAGGATTGTAAATGAAGGTGTGTAAATGAAGGATTGTAAATGAAGGTTTGTAAATGAAGGTGTGTAAATGAAGGTGTGTAAATGAAGGATTGTAAATGAAGGTTTGTAAATGAAGGTGTGTAAATGAAGGTGTGTAAATGAAGGATTGTAAATGAAGGTGTGTAAATGAAGGTGTGTAAATGAAGGTGTGTAAATGAAGGTGTGTAAATGAAGGTGTGTAAATGAAGGTGTGTAAATGAAGGATTGTAAATGAAGGTGTGTAAATGAAGGTGTGTAAATGAAGGTGTGTAAATGAAGGATTGTAAATGAAGGTGTGTAAATGAAGGATTGTAAATGAAGGTGTGTAAATGAAGGTGTGTAAATGAAGGATTGTAAATGAAGGTGTGTAAATGAAGGATTGTAAATGAAGGTGTGTAAATGAAGGTGTGTAAATGAAGGATTGTAAATGAAGGTGTGTAAATGAAGGATTGTAAATGAAGGTGTGTAAATGAAGGTGTGTAAATGAAGGATTGTAAATGAAGGTGTGTAAATGAAGGATTGTAAATGAAGGTGTGTAAATGAAGGTGTGTAAATGAAGGTGTGTAAATGAAGGATTGTAAATGAAGGTGTGTAAATGAAGGATTGTAAAAGAAGGTGTGTAAATGAAGGTGTGTAAATGAAGGTGTGTAAATGAAGGATTGTAAATGAAGGTGTGTAAATGAAGGTGTGTAAATGAAGGTGTGTAAATGAAGGATTGTAAATGAAGGTGTGTAAATGAAGGTGTGTAAATGAAGGTGTGTAAATGAAGGATTGTAAATGAAGGTGTGTAAATGAAGGTGTGTAAATGAAGGTGTGTAAATGAAGGATTGTAAATGAAGGTGTGTAAATGAAGGTGTGTAAATGAAGGTGTGTAAATGAAGGATTGTAAATGAAGGTGTGAAAATGAAGGATTGTAAATGAAGGTGTGTAAATGAAGGTGTGTAAATGAAGGTGTGTAAATGAAGGATTGTAAATGAAGGTGTGTAAATGAAGGTGTGTAAATGAAGGATTGTAAATGAAGGTGTGAAAATGAAGGTGTGTAAATGAAGGTGTGTAAATGAAGGATTGTAAATGAAGGTGTGTAAATGAAGGTGTGTAAATGAAGGTGTGTAAATGAAGGATTGTAAATGAAGGTGTGTAAATGAAGGATTGTAAATGAAGGTGTGTAAATGAAGGTGTGTAAATGAAGGTGTGTAAATGAAGGTGTGTAAATGAAGGTGTGTAAATGAAGGTGTGTAAATGAAGGTGTGTAAATGAAGGTGTGTAAATGAAAGTTTGTAAATGAAGGTGTGTAAATGAAGGTGTGTAAATGAAGGTGTGTAAATGAAGGTGTGTGAAGGATTGTAAATGAAGGTGTGTAAATGAAGGATGTGTAAATGAAGGTGTGTAAATGAAGGTGTGTAAATGAAGGTTTGTAAATGAAGGTGTGTAAATGAAGGATTGTAAATGAAGGTGTGTAAATGAAGGTGTGTAAATGAAGGATTGTAAATGAAGGTGTGTAAATGAAGGATTGTAAATGAAGGTGTGTAAATGAAGGTGTGTAAATGAAGGTGTGTAAATGAAGGATTGTAAATGAAGGGGTGTGAAGGATTGTAAAAGAAGGTGTGTAAATGAAGGTGTGTAAATGAAGGTGTGTAAATGAAATTGTAAATGCAGGTGTGTAAATGAAGGTGTGTAAATGAAGGTGTGTAAATGAAGGATTGTAAATGAAGGTGTGTAAATGAAGGTGTGTAAATGAAGGTGTGTAAATGAAGGATTGTAAATGAAGGTGTGTAAATGAAGGTGTGTAAATGAAGGTGTGTAAATGAAGGATTGTAAAAGAAGGTGTGTAAATGAAGGTGTGTAAATGAAGGTGTGTAAATGAAGGATTGTAAATGAAGGTGTGAAAATGAAGGATTGTAAATGAAGGTGTGTAAATGAAGGTGTGTAAATGAAGGTGTGTAAATGAAGGATTGTAAATGAAGGTGTGTAAATGAAGGTGTGTAAATGAAGATGTGTAAATGAAGGATTGTAAATGAAGGTGTGAAAATGAAGGTGTGTAAATGAAGGTGTGTAAATGAAGGATTGTAAATGAAGGTGTGTAAATGAAGGTGTGTAAATGAAGGTGTGTAAATGAAGGATTGTAAATGAAGGTGTGTAAATGAAGGATTGTAAATGAAGGTGTGTAAATATCGTAAAAGGGTTCTTGAATGGAGATTTCGTAGGATAAGGTAGACACACTTGTAGGATGGTAGGTGTATTGTCAGACTGAGATGAGAGATGGAGCCCGGTGCCAAGCCTGTTCACGTACTGTAGGTCTGCCGCCGAGTGAGGACGGGACAGGGGGATCACTGCCCATGTGTATCCCTATGACGTCACACCAAGCCAAAGGCCTACGAGGGATCTCGTGTCTAAAGCACAGGGATGATACTAATATGCTATGCTATATAATACTGGGAATACAGGGATCAGCAACTATGCTGACAGCTCGGTCATGTTACGTATGTCGTCCCGACATACACTACTATACTATAGGCTGAACAGGCAGGCGGATCTGGGCTGATTCTATACAATAACAAATTCATATATAACTTAGAACTAATGGATGGTACAACATGATTTTGACGTAATGGGTGTTAACGTAATCATTACAAACTATAAGAACAAATCATTATACAATATGGATGGAATTGATCGATCGATCTGTATTCATGCACTCTACGGACTCTGAGGAAGAATAATTATATACAAAGAAGTGTTTAACAGAAAGGCAGATTCGGTGCACTCAAATCTAGACTGTTAATTCTCAGAATACGGAGGGAACGTGAACACGAAAAATTTCTGACAAACTGATCAGCTAATAATAAACACACAGTTGACAATTTCATTCATCTCGGACATCTAATTATGCAGGCTGTTTACACTTAAACCCAATTCTGCGAGGGTGAGGTTTACGTATGCAGAATGGTTATCATCTCTGGGAGGATTGAATTCCTCTGCAATGGCTAACACATGCCTTGACTGAGAGATCTGAACGAGTATCTACAAAAGATACAACTACAATCACTAGTGACTGTGGAATTACTAACTCGTCTGCTAGGAGTACTCAACTCGACTATTCGATACAGTAATTCTTGGCTCATTACAAAGTCACTAATGGGTACTGGTGGCTTCACAGTAAGAATAAGCTCTTCCTGGAGCAGGAATCGAATCACACCAGAACACAAGGGATCGGTTCTTTGGGAATTTCTGACAACCTCGACAGTAAATGGAGGATCTGCAGTAACTACACTAACGTGTCGCGATAAAGCATCTGCGACTACATTCGACTTGCCAGGTAAATTTTCAAAAGTGGGATTGAACTCTTGGATAGTCAAGGTCCATCTGGCTAACCTTCCAGTAGGCTGTTTGTTCTGGAATAAAGGTAACAGTTCTTCCTTACTGGAGGAAAGAACAAACTCGGTGGAGTGGATGACTCCCCCCGGTTGAAAAAATATTAACGCTATAACACGCAATATGAGCAAGGGAGAACGAATCTACTATCTCAACTGCAAGCACAGGAGAAAAGAAATGAACACGGTCAACAATGCTGATATTCAATCTGAGTCGCACACAGTGATACGAGGTATCAGCTATAAAGAAACTACACTTACAAACGTTAACATGTGAAAGTTATTCGAGAAATAACTTCTTACAATGCACTGATTACTGTCAACTAGGATGGGATCACCATCTGGAACATTAGGAACAACAACAGACACTCTAGTGAGAACACTAGCTGTAACAGAGACGTCTTTCTGCAGACAGCATGTCACATCAACAAGAGATGGCATTACTAGTTGCAAGTAATCGTTTTCTGACAAGGCATCCCCTGTGGAGAAACTACTACTCGAACTAGCAGTCATTGCAGGGATAGGCTGTGCACTCAAGGCAGTCTGAGTGTCCCCGGACACTTGAGGCAACGGAACACTATCCTGCAAGTCTGAAGGTATAGGTGGAACACAGACGGGAATGACAGAATTACTAGTGCCTGACCGCTCGGCTACGTTAATAAGTAATTCACGGATCTATATGCTATAAATGAAGGTGTGTAAATGAAGGTCTGTAAATGAAGGATTGTAAATGAAGGTGTGTAAATGAAGGTGTGTAAATGAAGGTGTGTAAATGAAGGTGTGTAAATGAAAGTTTGTAAATGAAGGTGTGTAAATGAAAGTTTGTAAATGAAGGTGTGTAAATGAAGGTGTGTAAATGAAGGTGTGTAAATGAAGGATTGTAAATGAAGGTGTGTAAATGAAGGTGTGTAAATGAAGGTGTGTAAATGAAGGTGTGTAAATGAAGGTGTGTAAATGAAGGTGTGTAAATGAAGGTGTGTAAATGAAGGTGTGTAAATGAAGGTGTGTAAACGAAGGTGCGTAAATGAAGGTGTGTAAATGAAGGTGTGTAAATGAAGGTGTGTAAATGAAGGTGTGTAAACGAAGGTGCGTAAATGAAGGTGTGTAAATGAAGGTGTGTAAATGAAGGTGCGTAAATGAAGGTGTGTAAATGAAGGTGTGTAAATGAAGGTGTGTAAATGAAGGTGCGTAAATGAAGGTGTGTAAATGAAGGTGTGTAAATGAAGGTGTGTAAATGAAGGTGTGTAAATGAAGGTGTGTAAATGAAGGTGTGTAAATGAAGGTGTGTAAATGAAGGTGTGTAAATGAAGGTGTGTCGGTAGTTTCCTCTGGAATATCTCTTTCCTCTTTTTCTTTACAGTGACCTTTGTAAAAGTGTCAAGTAAGGTCAGTAGACTACAGTGACGTATGGAAGAAAGGTACTCTGTTACACCGCTGGACTGACCTTCCATGACCTTTGTTAGTTAGGTGGTAGTAGGTCAGGAGAGGCGGTCCCAGACCCCTGGCAAAGGTCACCAGTGTGCCACCGTTGGCACAAAATATGCCCCCTCAAATGTGCTTTGTAACTGTGACCTTTGTAGTTGATAAGCAAGTTGCGGTGTTCAGTCAGAGACCACCATCGTAGTGGTCACCAAGACCACTGGGGGTCCTACAAGGACCACTGAGGTCCCACTAGTAACACTAGGGACCCAACAATAGTGGATACCGAGGTCCCACGAGGAACACTGGGGGTCCAACAAGAGTGGCCACTGAGGTCCCACTGGGAACACTGGGGGTCCAACAAGAGTGACCACTGAGGTCCCACTGGGAACACTGGGGGTTCAACAAGAGTGACCACTGAGGTCCCACTGGGAACACTGGAGGTCCAACAAGAGTGACCACTGAGGTCCCACTGGGAACACTGGAGGTCCAACAAGAGTGACCACTGAGGTCCCACTAGGAACACTGGGGGTCCAACAAGAGTGACCACTGAGGTCCCACTGGGAACACTGGGGGTCCAACAAGAGTGACCACTGAGGTCCCACTGGGAACACTGGGGGTCCAACAAGAGTGACCACTGAGGTCCCACTGGGAACACTGGAGGTCCAACAAGAGTGACCACTGAGGTCCCACTAGGAACACTGGTCCCACTAGGAACACTGGGGGTCCAACAAGAGTGACCACTGAGGTCCCACTGGGAACACTGGGGGTCCAACAACAGTGACCACTGAGGTCCCACTAGGAACACTGGGGGTCCAACAACAGTGACCACTGAGGTCCCACTAGGAACACTGGGGGTCCAACAACAGTGACCACTGAGGTCCCACTAGGAACACTGGGGGTCCAACAACAGTGACCACTGAGGTCCCACTAGGAACACTGGGGGTCCAACAACAGTGACCACTGAGGTCCCACTAGGAACACTGGGGGTCCAACAAGAGTGACCACTGAGGTCCCACGAGTAACACTGGGGGTCCAACAAGAGTGACCACTGAGGTCCCACTAGGAACACTGGGGGTCCAACAACAGTGACCACTGAGGTCCCACTAGGAACACTGGGGGTCCAACAAGAGTGACCACTGAGGTCCCACGAGTAACACTGGGGGTTTAACAAGAGTGACCACTGAGGTCCCACTAGGAACACTGGGGGTCCAAGAAGAGTGGCCACTGAGGTCCCACTGGGAACACTGGGGGTCCAACAAAAGTGGCCACCGAGGTCCCACTAGGAACACTGGAGGTCCAACAAGAGTGACCACTGAGGTCCCACTAGGAACACTAGGGACCCAACAATAGTGGCCACCGAGGTCCCACTAGGAACACTGGGGGTCCAACAATAGTGACCACTGAGGTCCCACTAGGAACACTGGGGGTCCAACAAGAGTGGCCACTGAGGTCCCACTAGGAACACTGGGGCTCTAACAAGAGTGGCCACCGAGGTCCAACTAGGAACACTGGAGTCCAACAAGAGTGACCACTGAGGTCCCACTAGGAACACTGGGGTCCAACAAGAGTGGCCACTGAGGTCCCACTGGGAACACTGGGGGTCCAACAAGAGTGGCCACCGAGGTCCAACTAGGAACACTGGGGGTCCAACAAGAGTGGCCACTGAGGTCCCACTAGGAACACTGGGGGTCCAACAAGTGTGACCACTGAGGTCCCACTAGGAACACTGGGGGTCCAACAAGAGTGGTCACTGAGGTCCCACTAGGAACACTGGGGGTCCAACAAGTGTGACCACTGAGGTCCCACTAGGAACACTGGGGGTCCAACAAGAGTGGTCACTGAGGTCCCACTAGGAACACTGGGGGTCCAACAAGAGTGGCCACTGAGGTCCCACTAGGAACACTGGGGGTCCAACAAGTGTGACCACTGAGGTCCCACTAGGAACACTGGGGTCCAACAAGAGTGGTCACTGAGGTCCCACTAGGAACTCTGGGGGTCAAACAAGAGTGGCCACTGAGGTCCCACTAGGTACACTGGGGGTCCAACAAGAGTGGCCACTGAGGTCCCACTAGGAACACTGGGGGTCCAACAAAAGTGGCCACTGAGGTTCCACTAGGAACACTGGGGGTCCAGCAAGAGTGACCACCGAGGTCCAACTAGGAACAATGGGGGTCCAACAAGAGAGGCCACTGAGGTCCCACTAGGAACACTGGGGGTCCAACATGAGTGACCACTGAGGTCCCACTAGGAACACTGGGGGTCCAACAAGAGCGGCCACCGAGGTCCAACAAGGAACACTGGGGGTCCAACAAGAGTGACCACTGAGGTCCCACTAGGAACACTGGGGGTCCAACAAGAGTGGCCACTGAGGTCCCACTAGGAACACTGGGGGTCCAACAAGAGTGGCCACTGAGGTCCCACTAGGAACACTGGGGGTCCAACAAGAGTGGCCACTGAGGTCCCAATAGGAACACTGGGGGTCCAACAAGAGTGGCCACTGAGGTCCCACTGGGAACACTGGGGGTCCAACAAGAGTGACCACTGAGGTCCCACTGGGAACACTGGGGGTCCAACAAGAGTGGCCACTGAGGTCCCACTGGGAACACTGGGGTCCAACAAGAGTGACCACTGAGGTCCCACTGGGAACACTGGGGGTCCAACAAGAGTGACCACTGAGGTCCCACTGGGAACACTGGGGTCCAACAAGAGTGACCACTGAGGTCCCACTGGGAACACTGGGGGTCCAACAAGAGTGACCACTGAGGTCCCACTGGGAACACTGGGGTCCAACAAGAGTGACCACTGAGGTCCCACTGAGAACACTGGGGGGGTCCAACAAGAGTGACCACTGAGGTCCCACTGGGAACACTGGGGTCCAACAAGAGTGACCACTGAGGTCCCACTGGGAACACTGGGGGTCCAACAAGAGTGACCACTGAGGTCCCACTGGCAACACTGGTGGTCCAACAAGAGTGGCCACTGAGGTCCCACTAGGAACACTGGGGTCCAACAAGAGTGACCACTGAGGTCCCACTGGGAACACTGGGGTCCAACAAGAGTGACCACTGAGGTCCCACTGGGAACACTGGTGGTCCAACAAGAGTGACCACTGAGGTCCCACTGGGAACACTGGGGGTCCAACAAGAGTGACCACTGAGGTCCCACTAGGAACACTGGTGGTCCAACAAGAGTGACCACTGAGGTCCCACTGGGAACACTGGGGTCCAACAAGAGTGACCACTGAGGTCCCACTGGGAACACTGGGGGTCCAACAAGAGTGACCACTGAGGTCCCACTGGGAACACTGGGGTCCAACAAGAGTGACCACTGAGGTCCCACTGGGAACACTGGGGTCCAACAAGAGTGACCACTGAGGTCCCACTAGGAACACTGGGGTCCAACAAGAGTGACCACTGAGGTCCCACTGGGAACACTGGGGGTCCAACAAGAGTGACCACTGAGGTCCCACTGGGAACACTGGTGGTCCAACAAGAGTGACCACTGAGGTCCCACTGGGAACACTGGGGTCCAACAAGAGTGACCACTGAGGTCCCACTGGGAACACTTGGGGGTCCAACAAGAGTGACCACTGAGGTCCCACTGGGAACACTGGGGTCCAACAAGAGTGACCACTGAGGTCCCACTTGGAACACTGGGGTCCAACAAGAGTGACCACTGAGATCCCACTGGGAACACTGGGGGTCCAACAAGAGTGACCACTGAGGTCCCACTGGGAACACTGGAGGTCCAACAAGAGTGACCACTGAGGTCCCACTAGGAACACTGGGGGTCCAACAAGAGTGACCACTGAGGTCCCACTAGGAACACTGGGGGTCCAACAAGAGTGACCACTGAGGTCCCACTGGGAACACTGGGGGTCCAACAAGAGTGACCACTGAGGTCCCACTAGGAACACTGGGGGTCCAACAAGAGTGACCACTGAGGTCCCACTGGGAACACTGGGGGTCCAACAAGAGTGACCACTGAGGTCCCACTAGGAACACTGGTGGTCCAACAAGAGTGACCACTGAGGTCCCACTGGGAACACTGGGGGTCCAACAAGAGTGACTACTGAGGTCCCACTAGGAACACTGGGGGTTCAACAAGAGTGACCACTGAGGTCCCACTGGGAACACTGGGGGTCCAACAAGAGTGACCACTGAGGTCCCACTAGGAACACTGGGGGTCCAACAAGAGTGACCACTGAGGTCCCACTAGGAACACTGGGTGTCCAACAAGAGTGGCCACTGAGGTCCCACTCCAACAAGAGTGGAACACTGGGGGTCCAACAAGAGTGACCACTGAGGTCCCACTGGGAACACTGTGGGTCCAACAAGAGTGACCACTGAGGTCCCACTAGGAACACTGGGGGTCCAACAAGAGTGACCACTGAGGTCCCACTGGGAACACTGGTGGTCCAACAAGAGTGACCACTGAGGTCCCACTGGGAACACTGGTGGTCCAACAAGAGTGACCACTGAGGTCCCACTGGGAACACTGGTGGTCCAACAAGAGTGACCACTGAGGTCCCACTAGGAACACTGGGGGTCCAACAAGAGTGACCACTGAGGTCCCACTAGGAACACTGGGGGTCCAACAAGAGTGACCACTGAGGTCCCACTAGGAACACTGGGGGTCCAACAAGAGTGACCACTGAGGTCCCACTAGGAACACTGGGGGTCCAACAAGAGTGACCACTGAGGTCCCACTAGGAACACTGGGGGTCCAACAAGAGTGACCACTGAGGTCCCACTAGGAACACTGGTGGTCCAACAAGAGTGACCACTGAGGTCCCACTGGGAACACTGGGGGTCCAACAAGAGTGACCACTGAGGTCCCACTAGGAACACTGGGGGTCCAACAAGAGTGACCACTGAGGTCCCACTAGGAACACTGGGGGTCCAACAAGAGTGACCACTGAGGTCCCACTGGGAACACTGGGGGTCCAACAAGAGTGACCACTGAGGTCCCACTGGGAACACTGGGGGTCCAACAAGAGTGACCACTGAGGTCCCACTGGGAACACTGGGGGTCCAACAAGAGTGACCACTGAGGTCCCACTAGGAACACTGGGGGTCCAACAAGAGTGACCACTGAGGTCCCACTAGGAACACTGGTGGTCCAACAAGAGTGACCACTGAGGTCCCACTAGGAACACTGGGGTCCAACAAGAGTGACCACTGAGGTCCCACTGGGAACACTGGGAACACTGGGGGTCCAACAAGAGTGACCACTGAGGTCCCACTAGGAACACTGGGGGTCCAACAAGAGTGACCACTGAGGTCCTAGGAACACTGGGGTCCAACAAGAGTGACCACTGAGGTCCCACTAGGAACACTGGGGGTCCAACAAGAGTGACCACTGAGGTCCCACTGGGAACACTGGGGGTCCAACAAGAGTGACCACTGAGGTCCCACTAGGAACACTGGGGGTCCAACAAGAGTGACCACTGAGGTCCCACTGGGAACACTGGGGGTCCAACAAGAGTGACCACTGAGGTCCCACTAGGAACACTGGGGGTCCATCAAGAGTGACCACTGAGGTCCCACTGGGAACACTGGGGGTCCAACAAGAGTGACCACTGAGGTCCCACTAGGAACACTGGGGGTCCAACAAGAGTGACCACTGAGGTCCCACTAGGAACACTGGTGGTCCAACAAGAGTGACCACTGAGGTCCCACTAGGTACACTGGGGGTCCAACAAGAGTGACCACTGAGGTCCCACTAGGTACACTGGGGGTCCAACAAGAGTGACCACTGATGAGAGGTAGTGAGAGGTAGTGAGAGGTAGTGAGAGGGAGTGAGAGGAAGTTAGAGGTAGTGAGAGTAGTGAGGGGTAGTGAGAGGTAGTGAGGGTAGTAGTGAGAGGAGAGAGGTAGGGTAGTGAGGGGTAGTGAGAGGTAGTGAGAGGTAGTGAGAGGTAGTGAGAGGTAGTGAGAGGTAGTGAGGGGTAGTGAGAGGTAGTGAGAGGTGAGGGGTAGTGAGGGGTAGACAGAGGTAGTGAGCGGTAGTGAGGGGTAGACAGAGTGAGAGAGGTAGTGAGAGGTAGTCAGGGGTAGTGAGAGGTAGTGTGGGGTAGTGAGGGGTAGTGAGAGGTAGTGAGAGGTAGTGAGAGGTAGTGAGGGGTAGTGAGAGGTAGTGAGAGGTAGTGAGAGGAAGTGAGAGGTAGTGAGAGGTAGTGAGAGGTAGTGAGAGGTAGTGAGAGGTAGTGAGAGGGAGTGAGAGGCAGTGAGAGGTAGTGAGAGGGAGTGAGAAGTAGTTAAGGGTAGTGAGAATTAGTGAGAGGTAGTGTGAGGTAGTGAGGGGTAATGATAGGTATGAGAGGTAGTGAGGGGTAGTGAGAGGGAGTGAGAGGGAGTGAGAGGGAGTGAGAGGGAGTGAGAGGGAGTGAGAGGTAGTGAGAGGGAGTGAGAGGTAGTGAGAGGGAGTGAGAGGGAGTAAGAGGTAGTGAGAGGGAGTGAGAGGTAGTTAGAGGGACTGAGAGTTAGTGAGAGGGAGTGAGAGGTAGTGAGATGTAGTGAGTAGTAGTGAGAGGTAGTGAGAGGTAGTGAGAGGTAGTGAGAGGTAGTGAGAGGTAGTGAGAGGTAGTGAGAGGTAGTGAGAGGTAGTGAGAGGTAGTGAGAGGTAGTGAGAGGTAGTGAGAGGTAGTGAGGGGTAGTGAGAGGTAGTGAGAGGTAGTGAGAGGTAGTGAGGGGTAGTGAGGGGTAGTGAGGGGTAGTGAGAGGTAGTGAGAGGTAGTGAGAGGTAGTGAGAGGTAGTGAGAGGTAGTGAGAGGTAGTGAGAGGTAGTGAGAGGTAGTGAGAGGTAGTGAGAGGTAGTGAGAGGTAGTGAGAGGTAGTGAGAGGTAGTGAGAGGTAGTGAGAGGTAGTGAGAGGTAGTGAGAGGTAGTGAGAGGTAGTGAGAGGTAGTGAGAGGTAGTGAGAGGTAGTGAGAGGTAGTGAGAGGTAGTGAGGGGTAGTGAGCGGTAGTGATGGGTAGTGAGAGGTAGTGAGAGGTAGTGAGAGGTAGTGAGAGGTAGTGAGAGGTAGTGAGAGGTAGTGAGAGGGAGTGAGAGGTAGTGAGAGGTAGTGAGAGGTAGTGAAAGGTAGTGAGAGGTAGTGAGAGGTAGTGAGGTATAGTGAGGGGTAGTGAGAGGTAGTGAGAGGTAGTGAGAGGTAGTGAGAGGTAGTGAGAGGTAGTGAGAGGTAGTGAGAGGTAGTGAGAGGTAGTGAGAGGTAGTGAGAGGTAGTGAGAGGTAGTGAGAGGTAGTGAGGGGTAGTGAGGGGTAGTGAGAGGTAGTGAGAGGTAGTGAGAGGTAGTGAGAGGTAGTGAGAGGTAGTGAGAGGTAGTGAGAGGTAGTGAGAGGTAGTGAGAGGTAGTGAGAGGTAGTGAGAGGTAGTGAGAGGTAGTGAGAGGTAGTGAGAGGTAGTGAGAGGTAGTGAGAGGTAGTGAGAGGTAGTGAGAGGTAGTGAGAGGTAGTGAGAGGTAGTGAGAGGTAGTGAGAGGTAGTGAGAGGTAGTGAGAGGTAGTGAGAGGTAGTGAGAGGTAGTGAGGGGTAGTGAGAGGTAGTGAGAGGTAGTGAGAGGTAGTGAGAGGTAGTGAGAGGTAGTGAGAGGTAGTGAGAGGTAGTGAGGGGTAGTGAGAGGTAGTGAGAGGTAGTGAGAGGTAGTGAGAGGTAGTGAGAGGTAGTGAGAACCAGGTAAACTTCACACCAGGTAAACTTCACACCAGGTAAACTTCACACCAGGTAAACTTCACACCAGGTAAACATCACACCAGGTAAACTTCACACCAGGTAAACTTCACACCAAGTAAACTTCACACCAGGTAAACTTCACACCAGGTAAACTTCACACCAGGTAAACTTCACACCAGGTAAACTTCACACCAGGTAAACTTCACACCAGGTAAACTTCACACCAGGTAAACTTCACACCAGGTAAACTTCACACCAGATAAACTTCACACCAGGTAAACTTCACACCAGGTAAACTTCACACCAGGTAAACTTCACACCAGGTAAACTTCACACCAGATAAACTTCACACCAGATAAACTTCACACCAGGTAAACATCACAGCAGATAAACTTCACACCAGGTAAACTTCACACCAGGTAAACTTCACACCACACAGCAGTAAACTTCACTTCACCAGGTAAACTTCACACCAGATAAACTTCACACCAGATAAACTTCACACCAGATAAACTTCACACCAGGTAAACTTCACACCAGGTAAACTTCACACCAGGTAAACTTCACACCAGATAAACTTCACACCAGATAAACTTCACACCAGGTAAACTTCACACCAGGTAAACTTCACACCAGGTAAACTTCACACCAGGTAAACTTCACACCAGGTAAACTTCACACCAGATAAACTTCACACCAGATAAACTTCACACCAGGTAAACTTCACACCAGGTAAACTTCACACCAGGTAAACTTCACACCAGGTAAACTTCACACCAGGTAAACTTCACACCAGATAAACTTCACACCAGGTAAACTTCACACCAGGTAAACTTCACACCAGGTAAACTTCACACCAGGTAAACTTCACACCAGGTAAACTTCACACCAGGTAAACTTCACACCAGGTAAACTTTAAACTTCACACCAGGTAAACTTCACACCACACCAGTAAACTTCACACCAGATAAACTTCACACCAGGTAAACTTCACACCAGGTAAACTTCACACCAGGTAAACTTCACACCAGGTAAACTTCACACCAGGTAAACTTCACACCAGGTAAACTTCACACCAGATAAACTTCACACCAGATAAACTTCACACCAGGTAAACTTCACACCAGGTAAACTTCACACCAGGTAAACTTCACACCAGATAAACTTCACACCAGGTAAACTTCACACCAGGTAAACTTCACACCAGGTAAACTTCACACCAGATAAACTTCACACCAGGTAAACTTCACACCAGGTAAACTTCACACCAGGTAAACTTCACACCAGGTAAACTTCACACCAGTAAACTTCACACCAGGTAAACTTCACACCATAAGCTTCACACCAGGTAAACTTCACACCAGGTAAACTTCACACCAGATAAACTTCACACCAGGTAAACTTCACACCAGGTAAACTTCACACCAGGTAAACTTCACACCAGGTAAACTTCACACCAGGTAAACTTCACACCAGGTAAACTTCACACCAGATAAACTTCACACCAGGTAAACTTCACACCAGGTAAACTTCACACCAGGTAAACTTCACACCAGATAAACTTCACACCAGATAAACTTCACACCAGGTAAACTTCACACCAGGTAAACTTCACACCAGGTAAACTTCACACCAGGTAAACTTCACACCAGGTAAACTTCACACCAGATAAACTTCACACCAGATAAACTTCACACCAGGTAAACTTCACACCAGATAAACTTCACACCAGGTAAACTTCACACCAGGTAAACTTCACACCAGGTAAACTTCACACCAGATAAACTTCACACCAGATAAACTTCACACCAGATAAACTTCACACCAGGTAAACTTCACACCAGATAAACTTCACACCAGATAAACTTCACACCAGGTAAACTTCACACCAGGTAAACTTCACAGCAGATAAACTTCACACCAGATAAACTTCACACCAGATAAACTTCACACCAGGTAAACTTCACACCAGATAAACTTCACACCAGGTAAACTTCACACCAGATAAACTTCACACCAGATAAACTTCACACCAGATAAACTTCACACCAGATAAACTTCACACCAGATAAACTTCACACCAGATAAACTTCACACCAGATAAACTTCACACCAGATAAACTTCACACCAGGTAAACTTCACACCAGGTAAACTTCACACCAGGTAAACTTCACACCAGATAAACTTCACACCAGGTAAACTTCACACCAGGTAAACTTCACACCAGATAAACTTCACACCAGGTAAACTTCACACCAGGTAAACTTCACACCAGGTAAACTTCACACCAGGTAAACTTCACACCAGATAAACTTCACACCAGATAAACTTCACACCAGATAAACTTCACACCAGATAAACTTCACACCAGGATAAACTTCACACCAGATAAACTTCACACCAGGTAAACTTCACACCAGCTAAACTTCACACCAGGTAAACTTCACACCAGGTAAACTTCACACCAGTTAAACTTCACACCAGGTAAACATCACAGCAGATAAACTTCACACCAGATAAACTTCACACCAGGTAAACTTCACACCAGGTAAACTTCACACCAGGTAAACTTCACACCAGGTAAACATCACAGCAGATAAACTTCACACCAGATAAACTTCACACCAGGTAAACTTCACACCAGGTAAACTTCACACCAGGTAAACTTCACACCAGGTAAACTTCACACCAGGTAAACTTCACACCAGGTAAACTTCACACCAGGTAAACTTCACACCAGGTAAACTTCACACCAGGTAAACTTCACACCAGGTAAACATCACAGCAGATAAACTTTACACCAGGTAAACTTCACACCAGGTAAACTTCACACCAGGTAAACTTCACACCAGGTAAACTTCACACCAGGTAAACTTCACACCAGGTAAACTTCACACCAGGTAAACTTCACACCAGGTAAACTTCACACCAGGTAAACTTCACACCAGGTAAACTTCACACCAGGTAAACTTCACACCAGGTAAACTTCACACCAGGTAAACTTCACACCAGGTAAACTTCACACCAGGTAAACTTCACACCAGGTAAACTTCACACCAGGTAAACTTCACACCAGATAAACTTCACACCAGGTAAACTTCACACCAGGTAAACTTCACACCAGGTAAACTTCACACCAGGTAAACTTCACACCAGGTAAACTTCACACCAGGTAAACTTCACACCAGGTAAACTTCACACCAGGTAAACTTCACACCAGGTAAACTTCACACCAGGTAAACATCACACCAGGTAAACTTCACACCAGGTAAACTTCACACCAGGTAAACTTCACACCAGGTAAACAATTGCTGCCAACAAATCAACAAACTGATGACACAAGTCAAACAATATTAATTAA
Source organism: Cherax quadricarinatus (assembly GCF_038502225.1). NCBI lineage: Eukaryota > Metazoa > Arthropoda > Malacostraca > Decapoda > Parastacidae > Cherax > Cherax quadricarinatus. The sequence continues at coordinate 2,984,835 of NC_091363.1, forward strand.
TGTCAACAATAACATAAATCCTAAAATATATATGAATAATGCATATATATATATGTGTGTGTGTGTGTGTGTGTGTGTGTGTGTGTGTGTGTGTGTGTGTGTGTGTGTGTGTACTCACCTAATTGTACTCACCTAATTGTGGTTGCAGGGGTCGAGACTCAGCTCCTGGCCCCGCCTCTTCACTGATCGCTACTGGATCCTCTCTCTCTCTCTGCTTCCTGAGCTTTGTCATACCTCTTCTTAAAACTATGTATGGTTCCTGCCTCCACTACTTCACTTGCTAGGCTATTCCACTTGCTGACAACTCTATGACTGAAGAAATACTTCCTAACGTCCCTGTGACTCGTCTGAGTCTTCAGCTTCCAGTTGTGATCCCTTGTCCCTGTGTCCCCTCTCTGGAACATCCTATCTCTGTCCACCTTGTCTATTCCCCGCAGTATCTTGTAAGTCGTTATCATGTCTCCCCTGACCCTTCCGTCCTCCAGTGTCGTCAGTCCGATTTCCCTCAACCTTTCCTCGTACGACATTCCCTTGAGCTCTGGGACTAGCCTTGTTGCAAACCTTTGTACTTTCTCTAACTTCTTGACGTGCTTGACCAGGTGTGGGTTCCAGACTGGTGCTGCATACTCCAGTATGGGCCTAACATACACAGTGTACAGTGTCTTGAACGATTCCTTATTAAGGTATCGGAACGCTATTCTCAGGTTTGCCAGGCGCCCGTATGCTGCAGCGGTTATTTGGTTGATGTGTGCCTCCGGTGATATGCTCGGTGTTATGGTCACCCCAAGGTCTTTCTCCCTGAGTGAGGTCTGTAGTCTTTGTCCACCTAGCCTATACTCTGTCTGCGGTCTTCTTTGCCCCTCCCCAATCTTCATGACTTTGCATTTGGCTGGATTGAATTCGAGAAGCCAGTTGCTGGACCACATGTCCAGCCTGTCTCTTTGCAGTCCTGCCTCATCCTCGTCCGATTTAATTCTTCTCATCAACTTCACGTCATCTGCGAACAGGGACACTTCAGAGTTTATTCCTTCCATCATGTCGTTCACATATATCAAAAATAGCACTGGTCCTAGAACTGACCCCTGCGGGACCCCGCTCGTAACAGGCGCCCACTGTGATACCTCTTCACGTACCATAACTCGTTGCTGCCTCCCTGTCAGGTATTCCCTTATCCATTGCAGTGCCCTCCCTTTTACGTGCGCCTGATCCTCCAGCTTCTGCACTAATCTCTTGTGGGGAACTGTGTCAAAGGCCTCTCTGCAGTCTAGGAAAACGCAATCTACCCAACCCTCTCTCTCGTGTCTTACTTCTGTTACCTTGTCATAAAACTCCAGGAGGTTTGTGATACAAGATTTGCCTTCTATGAACCCATGCTGGTTTTCATTTATAATCTTGTTCCTTTCCAGGTGTTCGACCACTCTCCTCCTGATAATCTTCTCCATGACTTTGCACACAATACATGTCAGAGACAAAGGTCTGTAGTTTAGTGCCTCGTTTCTGTTTCCTTTCTTAAATATGGGGACTCCATTAGCTGTCTTCCATTTCTCAGGTAGTTGCCCAGTTTCAAGGGATGTGTTGAAGATTGTGGTTAGAGGCACGCACAGCATCTCGGCTCCTTCTCTAAGGACCCATGGGGAGATGTTGTCCGGTCCCATCGCCTTTGAGGTGTCAAGGTCACTTAAGAGCTTCTTCACCTCCTCCTCAGTTGTTTGTATGTCATCCAACACTTGTTGGTATACTCCCTCTTGATGTTCCCTTCTGTGCTGTCTTCCCACAGCCCTTCCTGTCTCTACTGTAAAAACTTCCTTAAATCTCCTGTTCAGCTCCTCACATACCTCCTGATCATTTCTTGTGAGTTCTCCACCTTCTGTCCTTAATCTATCACCTGGTCTTTGACTGTTGTCTTCCTCCTGATGTGGCTATACAACAGTTTCGGGTCAGTCTTGATTCTCGATGCTATGTCATTTTCATACTGTCGCTGGGCCTCCCTCCTTACCTGTACGTACTCATTCCTGGCTCTGCGACTGATCTCCCTATTTTCGTGTGTTCTCTGCCTTTTGTACTTTTTCCATTCTCTATTGCACTTTGTTTTTGCCTCCTTACACCGTCGGGCAAACCAGGGGCTCGTTCTGGTCTTCCCGTTGATACTGTTGCCCTTGGGAATAAACCTTGCTTGTGTGTGTGTGTGTGTGTGTGTGTGTGTGTGTGTGTGTGTGTGTGTGTGTGTGTGTGTTTACAGGTTGTCGAGTCTCAGCTCCTGGCCCTGCCTCTCCACTAGGTTCACTCTATCATACCTATTCTTAAAGCTATGTATGAATTCTGCCTCTATCATTTCACTCTGTAGGTTATTCCTCTTCCTGACTACACTACACCTACAGAACTAGTTCCTAACATCCCTGTGACTCATCAGTGCTTTTAGCTTCCAGTTGTGACCTGGTGTACCTGTGACCCGCCTCTCAGACTCTACCTGTCCACTAAATTCCTCTCAGTATTTTGTACATCGTGATCATGTCTCCTCATGTCATGTTCTCTAGTCTGGACAGGTTTAGCTCTTCTAGCCTCTCCTCTTACTCCATAAGTCTCGGCACTGGGACTAATCTCGTTGCAAATCTTTGCACTGTTTCCACTTTCTTGAAATGGTTTTCCAGATGTGGGTTCCACACTGGCGCTGCGTCCTCCAAGATGGTCCTGACATGTGCCAAGTATATAGTCCTGAAAGATATCCTTAAATTTGTTAGTTTTGCGTTTGCTGCAGTGTATATTTGGTTGATGTGTACCTCAGGTGATATGCTTGGAACTTTGCCCACCCCCGGTCCTTCTCTTTCAGGGAAGTTTGCAGTATTTGTTCCCCTGAACATGTACTCTCCTTCCGGTCATCTTTGCCCTTCCCTAATTTTTATAATTTTGCATTTACCGGGGTTAAACTCTAATAACCATTTATCAGAGCGATCCTTCAGCGTCCGGATACATTTGTAGTCTTTCTTGATCCTCTCCTGCTTGTATTATTGATCCTCTCCTGCTTGTATTATTGATCCTCTCCTGCTTGTATTATTGATCCTCTCCTGCTTGTATTATTGATCCTCTCCTGCTTGTATTATTGATCCTCTCTTGCTTGTATTCTTGATCCTCTCTTGCTTGTATTATTGATCCTCTCCTGCTTGTATTATTGATCCTCTCCTGCTTGTATTCTTGATCCTCTCTTGCTTGTATTATTGATCCTCTCCTGCTTGTATTATTGATCCTCTCTTGCTTGTATTATTGATCCTCTCCTGCTTGTATTATTGATCCTCTCTTGCTTGTATTATTGATCCTCTCCCGCTTGTATTATTGATCCTCTCCTGCTTGTATTATTGATCCTCTCTTGCTTGTATTATTGATCCTCTCCTGCTTGTATTATTGATCCTCTCTTGCTTGTATTATTGATCCTCTCCTGCTTGCATTATTGATCCTCTCCTGCTTGTATTATTGATCCTCTCTTGCTTGTATTATTGATCCTCTCCTGCTTGTATTATTGATCCTCTCTTGCTTGTATTATTGATCCTCTCCTGCTTGTATTATTGATCCTCTCCTGCTTGTATTATTGATCCTCTCTTGCTTGTATTCTTGATCCTCTCCTGCTTGTATTATTGATCCTCTCTTGCTTGTATTCTTGATCCTCTCCTGCTTGTATTATTGATCCTCTCTTGCTTGTATTCTTGATCCTCTCCTGCTTGTATTATTGATCCTCTCTTGCTTGTATTCTTGATCCTCCCCTGCTTGTATTATTGATCCTCTCTTGCTTGTATTCTTGATCCTCTCCTGCTTGTATTATTGATCCTCTCTTGCTTGTATTCTTGATCCTCTCCTGCTTGTATTATTGATCCTCTCTTGCTTGTATTATTGATCCTCTCTTGCTTGTATTATTGATCCTCTCCTGCTTGTATTATTGATCCTCTCTTGCTTGTATTATTGATCCTCTCCTGCTTGTATTATTGATCCTCTCTTGCTTGTATTATTGATCCTCTCCTGCTTGCATTATTGATCCTCTCCTGCTTGTATTATTGATCCTCTCTTGCTTGTATTATTGATCCTCTCCTGCTTGTATTATTGATCCCCTCCTGCTTGTATTATTGATCCTCTCTTGCTTGTATTCTTGATCCTCTCCTGCTTGTATTATTGATCCTCTCTTGCTTGTATTATTGATCCTCTCTTGCTTGTATTCTTGATCGTCTCCTGCTTGTATTATTGATCCTCTCTTGCTTGTATTCTTGATCCTCTCCTGCTTGTATTATTGATCCTCTCTTGCTTGTATTATTGATCCTCTCCTGCTTGTATTATTGATCCTCTCTTGCTTGTATTATTGATCCTCTCTTGCTTGTATTATTGATCCTCTCCTGCTTGCATTATTGATCCTCTCCTGCTTGTATTATTGATCCTCTCTTGCTTGTATTATTGATAATCTCTTGCTTGTATTATTGATCCTCTCTTGCTTGTATTATTGATCCTCTCCTGCTTGTATTATTGATCCTCTCCTGCTTGTATTCTTGATCCTCTCCTGTTTGTATTATTGATCCTCTCTTGCTTGTATTATTGATCCTCTCCTGCTTGTATTATTGATCCTCTCTTGCTTGTATTATTGATCCTCTCTTGCTTGTATTCTTGATCCTCTCCTGCTTGTATTATTGATCCTCTCCTGCTTATATTATTGATCCTCTCCTGCTTGTATTATTGATCCTCTCTTGCTTGTATTATTGATCCTCTCCTGCTTGTATTATTGATCCTCTCTTGCTTGTATTATTGATCCTCTCTTGCTTGTATTCTTGATCCTCTCCTGCTTGTATTATTGATCCTCTCTTGCTTGTATTATTGATCCTCTCCTGCTTGTATTATTGACCCTCTCCTGCTTGTATTATTGATCCTCTCCTGCTTGCATTATTGATCCTCTCCTGCTTGTATTATTGATCCTCTCCTGCTTGTATTATTGATCCTCTCCTGCTTGTATTATTGATCCTCTCCTGCTTGTATTATTGATCCTCTCCTGCTTGTATTATTGATCCTCTCCTGCTTGCATTATTGATCCTCTCCTGCTTGTATTATTGATCCTCTCCTGCTTGTATTATTGATCCTCTCCTGCTTGTATTATTGATCCTCTCCTGCTTGTATTATTGATCCTCTCCTGCTTGCATTATTGATCCTCTCCTGCTTGTATTATTGATCCTCTCCTGCTTGTATTATTGATCCTCTCCTGCTTATATTATTGATCCTCTCCTGCTTGTATTATTGATCCTCTCTTGCTTGTATTATTGATCCTCTCCTGCTTGTATTATTGATCCTCTCTTGCTTGTATTATTGATCCTCTCTTGCTTGTATTCTTGATCCTCTCCTGCTTGTATTATTGATCCTCTCTTGCTTGTATTATTGATCCTCTCCTGCTTGTATTATTGACCCTCTCCTGCTTGTATTATTGATCCTCTCCTGCTTGCATTATTGATCCTCTCCTGCTTGTATTATTGATCCTCTCCTGCTTGTATTATTGATCCTCTCCTGCTTATATTATTGATCCTCTCCTGCTTGTATTATTGATCCTCTCTTGCTTGTATTATTGATCCTCTCCTGCTTGCATTATTGATCCTCTCCTGCTTGTATTATTGACCCTCTCCTGCTTGTATTATTGATCCTCTCCTGCTTGTATTATTGACCCTCTCCTGCTTGTATTATTGATCCTCTCCTGCTTGCATTATTGATCCTCTCCTGCTTGTATTATTGATCCTCTCCTGCTTGTATTCTTGATCCTCTCCTGCTTGTATTATTGATCCTCTCCTGCTTGTATTATTGATCCTCTCCTGCTTGTATTCTTGATCCTCTCCTGCTTGTATTCTTGATCCTCTCCTGCTTGTATTATTGATCCTCTCTTGCTTGTATTCTTGATCCTCTCCTGCTTGTATTCTTGATCCTCTCCTGCTTGTATTCCTGATCCTCTCTTGCTTGTATTCTGGATCCTCTCCTGCTTGTATTATTGATCCTCTCCTTCTTGTATTATTGATCCTCTCCTGCTTGTATTCTTGATCCTCTCCTGCTTGTATTATTGATCCTCTCCTGCTTGTATTCCTGATCCTCTCTTGCTTGTATTCTTGATCCTCTCCTGCTTGTATTATTGATCTTCTCTTGCTTGTATTCTTGATCCTCTCTTGCTTGTATTCTTGATCCTCTCCTGCTTGTATTCCTGATCCTCTCTTGCTTGTATTCTTGATCCTCTCCTGCTTGTATTATTGATCCTCTCCTGCTTGTATTATTGATCCTCTCCTGCTTGTATTCCTGATCCTCTCCTGCTTGTATTCTTGATCCTCTCCTGCTTGTATTATTGATCCTCTCTTGCTTGTATTATTGATCCTCTCTTGCTTGTATTATTGATCCTCTCCTGCTTGTATTATTGATCCTCTCCTGGTTGTATTATTGATCCTCTCCTGCTTGTATTATTGATCCTTTCTTGCTTGTATTCCTGATCCTCTCTTGCTTGTATTCTTGATCCTCTCTTGCTTGTATTATTGATCCTCTCTTGCTTGTATTATTGATCCTCTCTTGCTTGCATTATTGATCCTCTCTTGCTTGTATTATTGATCCTCTCTTGCTTGCATTATTGATCCTCTCTTGCTTGTATTATTGATCCTCTCTTGCTTGCATTATTGATCCTCTCTTGCTTGTATTATTGATCCTCTCCTGCTTGTATTATTGATCCTCTCCTGGTTGTATTATTGATCCTCTCCTGCTTGTGTTATTGATCCTTTCTTGCTTGTATTATTGATCCTTTCTTGCTTGTATTATTGATCCTCTCTTGCTTGTATTATTGATCTTTTCTTGCTTGTATTCTTGATCCTCTCTTGCTTGTATTCCTGATCCTCTCTTGCTTGTATTATTGATCCTCTCCTGCTTGTATTATTGATCCTCTCCTGCTTGTATTATTGATCCTCTCTTGCTTGTATTATTGATCCTCTCTTGCTTGTATTATTGATCCTCTCTTGCTTGTATTATTGATCCTCTCTTGCTTGTATTCTTGATCCTCTCTTGCTTGTATTATTGATCCTCTCTTGCTTGTATTCTTGATCCTCTCCTGCTTGTATTCTGGATCCTCTCTTGCTTGTATTCCTGATCCATTCCTGATTGTATTCCTGATCCTTTCCTGCTTGTATTCTTGATCCTCTCCTGCTTGTATTCCTGATCCTCTCCTGCTTGTATTCCTGATCGTCTCCTGCTTGTATTCCTGATCCTCTCCTGCTTGTATTCTGTCAACAGCAACACCTCTGAATATTTCCTCTCATGTTGACATGAAACAGTAGTGGTCCATGTACTGACCCTTGTGGAACCCTCCTCATAACACTCGCCCATTCCTACACCATCAACTGGATTATAAGTCCTGTTTCCTTCTTAAGTATCCCTTGATCTACTGTAGTCTGTCCCTGTTATTATTTGCCTGCTCCTCTAGCTCTTGGACCACTCTCTCTCGTGGTGTACTGTATAGAACGCTGAGTTAAAAAATATAGAGAAATCTGTCTCTCTCTCTCTCTCTCTCTCGAAGGGGTCAACGCCCCCTTCCCTGCGGCCCAGTCTCAGGCCAGGGGTCCCTGGTAAAGGATTTTGTAGATGGTCACCTGGAGCAGAATATAAATGTGGCCACTCGGTGAGCTTGACTTGATGGCCACTCAGTGAGCTTGACTTGACGGCCACTCAGTGAGCTTGACTTGATGGCCACTCAGTGAGCTTGACTTGAGGCCACTCAGTGAGCTTGACTTGAGGCCACTCAGTGAGCTTGACTTGAGA